>NW_025288516.1:0-1096 GCF_018294505.1 Triticum aestivum
ATTGTCGGCAAAATAGTGAGATGCCTGGTTTTTAAATTCTATTAAATCCAAAAGAAATTCACGAGACTTGGCATGCTATCATGGAGCGGCATCAACATGCGGTGGTACAAATTTTGTCCCATTTGGGGCAGGTTTGGGTATATGCTTCTCACAAACCAGAGCTTCTCACAACAAGCATGATGGTTTTCGGTAGGGAACGTCCCACCTTTGGGGACGAAACGATATCCATTGCCTCTTATTGCTTTCAAGTTTTTTTCTCGTGTCAACATAGAACAACAGGAGTGTTGTGTGAATTTTTGTGATTTTTCGGGGTTCGTTTGGACATTTTTATGCATTTACTGAGTTTTTAATGCATTTATGTGCATAATTCAAATTTGAACTACATGCGCATGCTCCAATGCATATAAATTCATTGAAGAATCAAATCTTTGTCCTTGGGTGCATGCTTAGGTCCCATGCAAGAAATGGGAATGAATTTCAAACACCATGGCACCTTTGATTGCCGGCAAAACAGTGAGATCCCTGGTTTTTTAATTCTAGTAAATCCTAAACTCGTCTGAAATTCATGAAACTTGGCATGCTATCATGGAGCGGCATCAACATACTGTGGTACAAATTTTGTCCATTTGGGGCAGGTTTGGGTATATGCTTCTCACAAACCGGAGCTTCTCACAACAAGCATGATGGTTTTCGGTAGGGAACGTGCCACCTTTGGGGATGAAACGATATCCGTTGCCTCTTATTGCTTTCAAGTTTTTTTCTCATGTCAACATAGAACAACAGGAGTGTTGTGTGATTTTTTGTGATTTTTCGGGGTTCGTTTGGACATTTTTATGCATTAACTAAGTTTTCAATGCATTTATGTGCATAATTCAAATATGAACTAAATGCGCATGCTCCAGTGCATATAAATTCGTTGAAAAATAAAATCTATGTCCTTGGGTGCATGCTTAGGTCCCATGCAAGAAAATGGAATGAATTTCAAACACCAGCGCACCGTTGATTGCCGGCAAAACAGTGAGATGCCTGGTTTTTAAATTATAGTAAATCCAAAACTCGTCTGAAATTCATGAAACTTGGCATGCTTTCATGGAGC
>NW_025288517.1:0-1096 GCF_018294505.1 Triticum aestivum
GTAACTTTGATTTCCTTCGAAGAATCACGCCTGATCTCTTTGAAAACATATCTGGCAGTTTTGAAAAAAAATGGTACATTGTGAATTTTCCTAATGATTAATCTGTAAAAACTAATTATGATTTATTATGTAAGATATATTTTTTCACAATGGAACATGTTTTTGTGCAAAAGAAACATTCTTCATGACAAATGGAAGCACCACTATTCTAACAATTTTTTTTTTGCAACTCAAGATGCTTTCATTCATTAACTGACAGTAGTTCAATCTCCAAAAAAAGAAAAAAAAAGATCATAGTTTATCAATAAACATCTACTTCTGCAAGCTGAAGCTTGCTTAGCACACAACAGTGCACCTACATTGGCTTCACGTCCAGTGAAAGACAATTGGAAAAACTCCAAATTCCTGCTGAGCTCTTTAGCGTCAGACTCTAGAATGAGTTTCAAAATTCCCATATCACATGCAAGTCTGACGTCGACTCTAGAATGAGTTTTGAAATTCCTATATCACATGCAAGTCTGACATCGTCCTGCACATTCACTGGTAGAATGTCTGTGCGTTGTTGCGAGTTATGATGTATATAAATGAATCAAACAAGTGATTAATTAAGGCCGCCTTCAAGATTGAAGCTTATATCTTACTCATACGTTTGATGTGTTCGAACATCAAATGGGCGTCCAACGGGCTCCCCAAAATCCAACCATCCGGACTCCCCAAATTCAGCCCATATGTGGAGGAGAAATATGGTTGTCCGGACTATTCGCCATGTTATATTCAGAACACAGTCCAATAGTGGAAAATGTAGTACTCCCTCATTTCTTAAATATAAGTCAAGAGATTTCACTATGGACTACATACGGAGCAAATTGAGCGAATCTATACTCTAAAGTATGTCTATATACATCCGTATATAGTCCGTAGTGGAATCTCTAAAAAGACTTATATTTAGGAACGAAGGGAGTAGAGAATATTAAAAAATCGCCCTACGATCAACCAGAAACACCATGCAGATGCAATAACGGTCTGGATCAGATTGTTACCGACTCAGAGTTGCAGCAAAAGAAGATGAGTCGGTAAGATCGTACTTGAAGTTTTC
>NW_025288518.1:0-1096 GCF_018294505.1 Triticum aestivum
GTATTATTAAGCATTTTGATCTATCCTTATAGATCTTGATGCTCAATGTTCAAGTAGCTTAATCCAGGCTTTCCATTGAAAAACACTTTCAAAATAACCCTATATGCTTTCCAGAAATTCTACGTCATTTCTGATCAACAATATGTCAACAACATATACTCATCAGAAATTCTATAGTGCTCCCACTCACTTCTTTGGAAATACAAGTTTCTCATAAACTTTGTACAAACCCAAAATTTTTGATCATCATCAAAGCATACATTCCAACTCCGAGATGCTCACTCCAGTCCTTAGAAGGATTGCTGGAGCTTTGCATACTTATTAGCATCTTTCGGGATTGACAAAACCTTCCGGTTGTATCACATACAACCTTTCCTCATTAAAATCGTTGAGGAAACAATGTTTTGACATCCTATCTGCAAGATTTCATAAATAATGCAGTAATCGCTAATATAATTCCAACAGACTCTTAGCATCGCTACGAGTGAGAAAATCTCATCGTAGTCAACTCCTTGAACTTGTCGGAAAACATCTTAACGACAAGTCGAGCTTTCTTAATGGTGACATTTACCATCATTATCCGTCTTCCTTTTGAAATCCATCTGTACTCATTAGCCTTACGACCATCGAGCCGTTCTGCCAAAGTCTACACTTTGTTTTCATACATGGATCCTCTCTCGGATTTTATGGCCTCAAGCCATTTATCGGAATCCGGGCCCACCATCGCTTCTCCATAGCTCGTAGGTTCATTGTTGTCTATCAACATGACCTTCAAGACAGGATTACGTACCACTCTGAAGTAGTACGCATCCTTGTCATCCTACGAGGTTTGGGAGTGACTTGATCCGAAGTTTCATGATCAATATCATAAGCTTCCACTTCAATTGGTGTAGGTGCCACAGGAACAACTCCCTGTGCCCTGTCACACACTAGTTGAAGAGACGGTTCAATAACCTCATCAAGTCTCCACCATCCTCCCACTCAATTCTTTCGAGAGAAACTTTTCCTCGAGAAAGGACCCGATTCTAGAAACAATCCATATTGCTTTCGGATCTGAATTAGGAGGTATACCCAACTGTTTTGGGTTTCCTATGAA
>NW_025288519.1:0-1096 GCF_018294505.1 Triticum aestivum
TTTTCCGACGACCTCCTTCATGATGATTTGGGCAAGTTCGCGTTGGATGTTATAGAACTCAGCTCGAAGTCGATGATCCTCGATATCTCCTATGTCCTTTGCCCATTGCAAAATATGGGCATCGCCAGATCTAGGTGACATGTGAAGGTTCTGGTGATCCCGTCTGTGCTCTAGCATGTGGTGTAGGACATAGAATCCATCATTAAGAGAATCATTCGGTTGCTGGATGCACCAGAAGTTGGTCTTATGGATGAAGGCGACCCTGCCGCCCCTTCTCTTCTTGTCCCTAACCTCTCCACCCCTTGCTTGGTAGTAAAACATAGCACTGTCGAGAACATCTTTGATGTGGGTGTAATCCTTTTTGTGAATGTTTTTCGACGAGTCCAAGTAAAGAGCGTGGGAGAATCGGGGGTAGAGGAAATTCACGGAAAATTTCGGCATGACCTTTGCTAAAAACTGGACAAATTGAGAAGCTGAAATTTGCCGGAACAGAAATGAATCAACATTCCGGCAAAACATAGGCCACTCAGCATCATTCCCTGGAAACAGTGTTCAAATATCCCTCTTCGACACCGCAACACATGTCCAAATATACACGAGCAACCACGTGTCCAAATTTCACAAGCTAATTCAAAAACAATGTGTAGAAGAAAATTCATTTAACTACTAATAGAATAAAATTCAGTTAACTTTAGTGCTCTATAATGATGAAAGGAAAAAAATTCAGTTAACTACTAATTTCATTCATTTAGGTTATTCATTTAACATCACCTAATTAACCTATTGTACCACTACTACTAGCAACACTACTAACCTAATTAACCTAGCAAAACTCTAGTGCCCTAACTGAAAACCATCTAATTAACATCTACTAGTAGCACTATTGCCCTAACCTAATTAACATCTACTAGTATCACTATATACTATACAAGCAGCATCTACCCTAATGAAACCCTACTGCCCTAACTAACTTTTGTTTTAAACCAATTTTTTTGCTCTAACATCTACTACTTAACATCCTTTGCTCTAAACTAAATTTTTTGCTATAAACAAACTGTTGCTCTACTAATTTTTTCTCTAAAATGCAGAGAGAGAG
>NW_025288520.1:0-1096 GCF_018294505.1 Triticum aestivum
CTGACCATTTGACGGCGCCGAATCTACGCCGACGGGAGGTAACGGCGGCCGTCGGCATAGCTATGCCAGAGTTATGCCGACGGTGCATAGACCTTGCCCATGCCCCTCTGCCACGTCATCGATCCGTGTGCGCATCTATGTCGACGGCCGTGCCGTCGGCATATGTTTATTTAGTTTTATTTCTAATTTTGCTTTATACTATCTATGGCAAAGGTATGCCTACGGCATAGCCGTCGGCATAGGCCCCTCTGTCACGTCATCGATCTGTGTGCCATGCCACGTCATCGATCCGTGGGACTGCACCTCCATGTGTGCCCAGATATGTCGACGGCCGTGCCGTCGGCATACATTTATTTTACTTTATTTTTTATTTTCACTTTATTTTGTTATTTTTACTTTATTTTAGTTTTTATTTTTTCATAAGATAATTATGCCTTATCTAAAAAACATACCCCGATGGTATATCGATTGCCCCCCGTTACGAACGTCGCTATCGCCGTGTCATGGAGGGGGGAAACGGTCGACACGGAGGGAATTCTGGTTGGTGGGGGGATTCGGGGCGTAGCTATGTCACCGAAACATCGCACGGGTCCAGATGCATATGTGAAAGTGTTCAGGCATGCGTAGACGCCCATCTTGGGGCTCCGCGGTGTGCCCCCTGCACGCAAGGCAGTGCCGCCGTCACTTGGAGGGGGCCAAACCCCGGAGACGCGTGCCGCCTCTTCGGACATGCCACCACACCGTACGGCATGTATGAGGTCCCGGTGCGACGGTCGGGTGGCATTGCTACCCCCGTAGGCCCCCCGTCCCGCCTAAACCTGTAGCGTTTGACCACGGGATCTAGCCCTTTGACTTTGCACGGACGGGCTTTGAGCAGTGGACCTATCCACCCGGTTGTGTTAGGTCAGCCCATAGGAACACTTTGGAGCAACATTCGGGCCAGACCCACAGCAAGATCCCCTCCGTGTAGAAATGACGCATCCGTTTCCCCCCTCCAAGTGCCGGCGGCGGCGTCGTCCATGAGGGGGGGGCACACCCCGGAGACGCGTGCCGCCTCTTCGGACATGCCACCACACCACCCTGCATGTATGAGGGC
>NW_025288521.1:0-1096 GCF_018294505.1 Triticum aestivum
ACGCAGCGCCATCACCGGCGTGGTCGTTGCTGCCTTTGCCTTGGACAATGGAGAATACCCCGGTGGTGGTGAGCACCCGCATGACCCGCCGGAGGTTGGAGCGCTTCGTGGGGTGGATCCCGGTGTCGGAGGCCAGCTCGGACAAGGTGGCGGCGCCGCCGCGGCGGTGGATGGCGTCGGGGATGCGCAGGTCCGTGGCGGCCTTGAGCGCCAGTGACTTGACGAAGGCGAGGCCGTGGTGGTAGAGCTCCAGCTGAGCTTGAAGTAACTCGTCGCTGCTCATGGCGAGGTCTTGGTCTCGTTCGATGTGCTGCGCGGCCGGCATGGTGTATGTGTATGATCGATCGAGTGTGGTATGCTAGCTGCTACCTGCTTCTTGCTTCTTCCTTACGTAGAGAAAACGTAGTACCTTCTTATAGATATAGATGCATGCGCATGGTTTCCTAGTAGCTAGCTTCCTTTTGCGGGTTTTTTTTTGTTCAGGGAAGCTTCCTTTTGCGGCTTGGTTTGAGGTTACTACTTCTAGTTGTAGCCTCCTCCTATCCTCCCTGTGTGGACGTAGTTTCCCATTCACCTTAGTAAACAATTTGGACCTCTCATTGAGAAGATTATATTTCCACAACAGTTTCTTTTTGTTATTTCATTTTTATGGGGATTCGTTAAAACCCTCCCCTTGATGCATGTTCAAGACAATAGCATTTCTCAAGGGGCAAAACAAGAGATGACCTACAAAAAAAAGATCCTCGTTTGGACCCATGGTTCTGAAGTCCGTGCACTTCGACCCTACCTAATTGTTCACTCAAGCACCACATCACCTTGTGGCCGGCGGGTTAGGAGTAGTAACTATCGTGTGTCCCCAGGGCGCTAGGTGTCCAGGTTTAGTATAATATTGATGCCATCTTTCCAAGTGACGGTATCTTGACAAGTGTTGCTAAGCACTGGTTTGGCTTGGTAGTGGCCAGGCAGCCCGCCCGGGATCGATCCCCGTTGGGGACGATTGCTGGTGTCTCACCAGGGATTGGCACCCGAATAGCATCCCTACACTTTCGTGCCACGCAAAGCAACGAACGAACAAAAACGAAAATACTAGAAACTT
>NW_025288522.1:0-1096 GCF_018294505.1 Triticum aestivum
ATGTGTACGATCAAGATCAGGGACTCACGGGAAGATATCACAACACAACTCTACAAATAAAATAAGTCATACAAGCATCATAATACAAGCCAGGGGCCTCGAGGGCTCGAATACAAGTGCTCGATCATAGACGAGTCAGCGGAAGCAACAATATCTGAGTACAGACATAAGTTAAACAAGTTTGCCTTAAGAAGGCTAGCACAAACTGGGATACAGATCGAAAGAGGCGCAGGCCTCCTGCCTGGGATCCTCCTAAACTACTCCAGGTCGTCGTCAGCGGGCTGCACGTAGTAGTAGGCACCTCCGGGGTAGTAGTCGTCGTCGACGGTGGCGTCTGGCTCCAGGGCTCCAGCATCTGGTTGCGACAACCAGAAAGAAAGGAAAGGGGGAAAAAGGGGGGAGAAAGCAACCGTGAGTACTCATCCAAAGTACTCGCAAGCAAGGAACTACACTACATATGCATGGGTATATGTGTAGGGAGGCCATATCAGTGGACTGAACTGCAGAATGCCAGAATAAGAGGGGGGATAACTAATCCTGTCGAAGACTACGCTTCTGGTCACCTTCGTCTTGCATCAAGTATAAGAGAGTAGATTGACGTCCTCCAAGTAGCATCTCCCAATAACATCTCATAGCATAATCCTACCCGGCGATCCTCTCCTCGTCGCCCTGCGGAAAAGCGATCACCGGGTTGTATCTGGCACTTGGAAGGGTGTGTTTTATTAAGTATCCGGTTCTAGTTGTCATAAGGTCAAGGTACAACTCCAAGTCGTCCTGTTACCGAAGATCACGGCTATTCGAATAGATTAACTTCCCTGCAGGGGTGCACCACATAGCCCAACACGCTCGATCCCATTTGGCCGGACACACTTTCCTGGGTCATGCCCGGCCTCGGAAGATCAACACGTCGCAGCCCCACCTAGGCTCAACAGAGAGGCCAGCACGCCGGTCTAAACCTAAGCGCGCAGGGGTCTGGGCCCATCGCCCTGAGCACACCTGCACGTTGCGTACGCGGCCGGTGAGCAGACCTAGCAACCTCCATTACAAAGGAAGTTGCGTTAACGCAGTCCAACCCGGCGCGCGCCGCTCCGTCGCT
>NW_025288523.1:0-1096 GCF_018294505.1 Triticum aestivum
TTTGCACGACGTCGGCACTTGTGTTATAGGAACGATGGTATTTTTTCATAATTTTTGGTGATGGAGAAGTATCCGAAAAATTCCCTCTACGCGGATTGCCCTTCGCGCGTCTATGGCTGTGGCCGGCGGCCTCCGGGGGCTAGCATGCCGCCAAATCTTGCGCCAGCGGCCTCTCACAAGTCTGGAAGTGTTGTGGCGGCTTCAAACGCCCGACACGCGTGTCCGGGGTGTGCCCCCCTCACGAACGGCGCTGCCGCCGGCACCTGGAGGGGGAAACAGACGTGTGGGGTCTACACGGAGGGGATCTTGCTGTGGGTCTTCCCTGGATGTTGCTCCAATGTGTTCCTATGGGCTGACCTAACACAACCAGGTGGGGAGGTCCACTGGTCAAAGCCCGTCCGTGCAAAGTCAAAGGGGTAGATCCCGTGGTCAAACGCTACAGGGTTAGGCGGGACGAGGGCACTGGGGGGTAGCAATGCCACCGAAGCGTCGCACCGGGACCTCATACATGTGGGGTGGTGTGGTGGCATGTCCGAAGAGGCGGGACGCGTCTCCGGGGCGTGGCCCCCCTCACGGACGGCGATGACACGATAGTAGACGTTCTGCGGTAACGATGCGGCGTCAATATTACTAAATAGTCGGAGCGCGATAAAATCATGATTTTTTTGCACGACGTGGGCACATGTGCTATAGGAACGATGGTATTTTTTTCATAATTTTTGGTGATGGGGAAGTATCCGAAAAATTCCCTCTACGCGGATTGCCCTTCGCGCGTCTATGGCTGTGGCCGGCGGCCACCGGGGGCTAGCATGCCGCCAAATCTTGCGTCGGCGGCCTCTCACAAGTCTGGAAGTGTTGTCGCGGTTGCAAACGCCCGGCACGCGTGTCCGGGGTGTGCCCCCCTCACGAACGGCGCTGCCGCCGGCACCTGAAGGGGGGAAACGGACGCGTGGGGTCTACACGGAGGGGATCTTGCTGTGGGTCTTCCCCGGATGTTGCTCCAATGTGTTCCTATGGGCTGACCTAACACAACCGGGTGGGGAGGTCCATTGGTCAAAGCCCGTCCGCGCAAAGTCAAAGGGGTAGATCCCGTGGT
>NW_025288524.1:0-1096 GCF_018294505.1 Triticum aestivum
CAAAAATACTAAACTTGCAATACGGATGTTTTCTTGAAAAAGTGTTCTAAAAAACGACCTACCATGAACGAAGATTCATGGCTTTCAAGCCAAACTAGCAATGATATGGCCGCATCTGATGAATAGTTTCTGATAATATGCCCAAATTTGGCGCATGCCTCCCTCTTGTGATGGCAAACAATGTTGCCAAAGCGAGGTTCCAACTTGTTTACCAAGAAAAACCGTTTTTCATTTTTTGAATGCTAAAGGCATGCGTTTTTCATGAAGCGGCTACAAGGAGGGTCATCCCAAACGGCGCCATTCCATGTCTATCTCAAAGTAGACCCTATTTTACGGACGGTCCCAAAAAAGCAGGCATTTCCATCCCTCGTAGCTACTCCCGGCAATTCAGACCACCTTTGGCCAATTCAGCTGGAACCGGCTGGAATTTGAACTGCGGGTCCTCCATAGCTTGCCCGTTATTTTTGCCAAAAATGCTTTTTAGCTTAACAGGTAGGCATTTCATAACAGAATCGACAACAGGTTGGCATGCCTCAAACCCTAGCCACGGACGGCCGCCGCGACGAAATTGGCCGGTTTTTGAAAACACCGTAAATAATTCAAAAAAAAATCAAAAAAATGGGAGACCTCCCCGTCACATCATCAAATGTGGCCTACCAACTAGCAAAAATACTAAACTTGCAATACGGATGTTTTCTTGAAAAAGTGTTCTAAAAAACGACCTACCATGAACGAAGATTCATGGCTTTCAAGCCAAACTAGCAATGATATGGCCGCATCTGATGAATAGTTTCTGATAATATGCCCAAATTTGGCGCATGCCTCCCTCTTGTGATGGCAAACAATGTTGCCAAAGCGTGGTTCCAACTTGTTTACCAAGAAAAACCGTTTTTCATTTTTTGAATGCTAAAGGCATGCGTTTTTCGTGAAGCGGCTACAAGGAGGGTCATCCCAAACGGCGCCATTCCATGTCTATCTCAAAGTAGACCCTATTTTACGGACGGTCCCAAAAAAGCAGGCATTTCCATCCCTCGTAGCTACTCCCGGCAATTCAGACCACCTTTGGCCAATTCAGCTGGAACCGGCTGGAATTTGA
>NW_025288525.1:0-1096 GCF_018294505.1 Triticum aestivum
TTTTTTTTCTTATGTCACTTCTATTTTCTTCTTTTGGTTTATTTTTATTTTTCTTATTTTATTGATACTTTTTTGGAGCACGGCTTAAAATCGTGCATTATGTTATTTCTGGACGACTATTGTCTAACGCATATCTAAGTCCTTCACACGTCAAATGAAATGTAATAAGTCTTGTGCTTTCTCCCAGTGGGCATTATGGTTTTCTTTGTGGCACGTTCGCTTTGTTCTCGTTTTCGCGTGCATGCGGGTGTCGGTCTGTGGGGTTTCCGAATCATTCCTTTTTGGTTTTTATTTTTTAGGCCGTAGGCTTTTTGACGTCTATGCAAATTACATGTTGCGGATGTATGTGTGCGATAATATCGTCTTTTCTAGGTTTTTTAGGGGTGGATGCTCTGATAAATGTATGTGTAATAGCTCGTGTCCACAAACCTGGCAACACTAATGGTTGCATTTTTTTTGTTATTGTCCCATCGCCTGAAAAACACACAAATATGATTCATTCCACAGGGAATAAATGCATTTTTTTGTCCCCAGGAGAAAAATGTCTCTTTTCTGTAGTTGCATGTCTAGCTCTATATATGCAACTGCAAGTGTCCCCCACCCCTGCGACTGCAAATGCATGTCTTAAGCATGCCCGCAAGTTTATGGTGTTTTATTGAGGGACGGAAAAGTTGCAGGTTTGTTGCTAAGCATGCAACTTCACATGTCACCCCAACTGCAAGTTCGTGTCTTCAACATGACTACATCTCACTGGTTTTTACTGGAGGTAGGGGTAGTTGCATATATGCCGCTAGCTGCGCAACTGCAAAGTGTCACCTCGGGCTGCAACTTTATATCTTCAATGCTACAACAATTCAGTGGTGTTTGTCAGGGAAGGGGGCAATTGCATATCTACCACTAGGCATGCAACTACAAGTGTCGCTCCAGTTGCAACAACATGTCTTCAACGCGATTGCAACTCAGTGGTGTTTTGTCTTGGATGGGGCTGTAGCATGTGTACGCCACTAGCCACACAACTGCAAGTGTCAGCCCTGATTGCGACTACATGTAGTCAACACAAATGCAACACTGTGGTGTTTTTATTGAGGGGGGGGGG
>NW_025288526.1:0-1096 GCF_018294505.1 Triticum aestivum
GGTCCCCGGCCACCTCCTGCGCCGCTGTGGGGCCCCTCCCCTGCTTCAACCACGAATCCGTCCGTCGTGCGCACCCTGCCCTGGGATCCATCCACCGCCGTCCCCGGATCCGGCCACCGCGATGGCGTGCCTTCCCACAGCGCGCTGCTGCCCCGCCTTCACAACAGCGATGCTGCCCGCCTTCCCCATCACGCCGCTGCCTTCTCCCACCGCCTGAGTCGCCCCACCAGCCCCTCTATGCTCTGCCGGAGATGACGGCTGCACCCACCGGCGAGGGTCAGGCACCAGCTACCGGCCTAGCGGCCACCCTCCACCAGAGCTTGTCTCCCTCAACCTTCCTCTGCGCGATTAACGCCATGGACAGGAGCTTTTGTGAGCTCAGTGGATTCCTACGCGGCGATGCAGTTCAAAAAAATATAGATAGAAGTTCGAGAAAACTGCAGTGCTATGGTGTCATTGTTGTATTTGCCTCGTTCACTTTGGTAAAAAAGATTGTTATTTGTTCAGTACAGGTGACAAAAAAGAACAACTTTGTTGTTTAGTGGTGAGTGCCAATGAACAACAAGTTCATTTCTTGCCCTCTTTTCTGTTTTTAACTAGGAATGATGATTTTAGATGCAAAAGAGAAAAAACGTAGGAAATATGATTTCTTCATGGAAAGTGTATGGTAGTTGTGTGCGCGCGTGTTTTGTATGTGTTTGTGTGATGGGTGTGTCCTTTTATTTCATTCGTGTGTGAAAGGAAGAAGAATTCATATATGAGATGAGGAAAAAGTTCAAAAAATGTAACAAAAACAAGTTTATGTGTGAACAATTCACTTATTCTCTTTGTACGGAAAAATACACACAGAAGTTCAAATTTTAAAAGTAGAGCAGTATGATATCTGTAAAAAATTCAGATTTTTCATGTTACAAAAGGATAACATCGTTTTGGCGTTTTATAAAAAAGCTTATAAAATACGATGAATTTGAAAAAAAATGTGTATATGAAAAATTTCCCCTAGGATTTTTCCTGTGACACTATTTTTGTATGTTGCTACCAAGCTTGATGATGTGGTTGTGCACGTAGCACACGAAGTGTATGTGTATTGTCGTGC
>NW_025288527.1:0-1096 GCF_018294505.1 Triticum aestivum
ATTCATGATCAGAATGTATAACAAATTCTTTGGGCCATAAATAATGTTGCCATGTTTCTAAAGTCCGAACAAGAGCATATAATTCTTTATCATAAGTAGAATAATTCAGACTAGGCCCACTCAATTTTTCAGAAAAGTATGCAACAGGTTTGCCATCTTGTAATAACACACCTCCTAATCCAATTCCACTAGCATCACATTCAAGCTCAAAAGTCTTATTAAAATCAGGAAGTTGGAGTAAAGGAGCATGTGTCAACTTATCTTTCAATACCGTGAAGGCTTCTTCCTGTGCGGTACCCCAAAGAAAAGGCACATCTTTCTTTGTAAGCTCATTGAGAGGTGCAGCAATGGTGCTGAAATCTCTCACAAAACGCCTATAGAATCCAGCGAGGCCAAGAAAACTCCTCACTTGTGTGACCGTTTTGGGCTGCGGCCAACTCTCAATAGCTTCAATCTTGGCTTTATCAGCTTCAATTCCCTGTGGAGTAACAACATAGCCAAGAAAAGATACTCGGTCGGTGCAAAAGGTGCACTTCCCAAGGTTACCAAACAAACGTGCATCACGTAGAGCAATAAAAATAGCACGTAAATGTTCCAAATGTTCCTCCAAAGATCTGCTATAAATCAATATGTCATCAAAGTAAACTACTACAAATCGTCCAATGAAAGCACGTAAAACTTCGTTCATTAATCTCATGAAAGTACTAGGTGCATTAGTTAACCCAAAAGGCATGACTAACCACTCATATAATCCAAACTTAGTTTTAAATGCTGTTTTCCATTCATCTCCCAATTTCATACGAATTTGATGGTAGCCACTACGCGAATCAACTTTGGAGAATATTGTAGAGCCACTCAATTCATCAAGCATATCATCTAGCCTAGGAATAGGATGACGATAACGAATAGTAATATTATTAATGCCTCTACAATCAACACACATACGTGATGTACCATCCTTTTTCGGCACTAGAATAATAGGAACAGCACAAGGACTAAGGGATTCGCGTATATAACCTTTGTCGAGAAGCTCTTGTACTTGACGCATAATCTCCTTCGTCTCCTCTGGATTGGTACGGTATGGTGCACGGTTTGG
>NW_025288528.1:0-1096 GCF_018294505.1 Triticum aestivum
AGGTCATAATCCTTTATCAACTCCAGCCATCTTCTCTGCCTCATGTTCAATTCCCTCTGAGTGAAAATATACTTCAGACTTTTGTGATCCGTGTATACCTCACATCGCTTCCCCAAGAGGTAATGTCGCCAAGTCTTCAGGGCATGAACCACTGCTGCTAGCTCAAGGTCATGAGTAGCGTAGTTCTCTTCGTGAGGTCGTAGCTGCCTTGAAAGGTAGGCCACGACTCTGCCTTCTTGCATCAGAACACCTCCCAGTCCGATTCTTGACGCATCACAATATATCACAAACTCCTTGTGTATATCTGGTGTGGCCAGAACTGGAGCGGTGGTTAGCCTCTTCTTCAGCTCCTGGAAGCTTTCTTCGCACTTCGGCGTCCATTCGAACTTCTTGTCCTTCTTCAAGAGCTGAGTCATGGGTCGGGCAATGCTTGAGAATCCTTCAACGAACTTGCGGTATTATCCCGCGAGTCCGAGGAAGCTTCTGACTTCCTTCACATTGCTCGGGGATTGCCATTCAGTCACGGCTTCTATCTTGGCAGGGTCGACTGACAATCCCTCTTCTGTTAGAACATGTCCCAGAAATCCAACTTCACGCAGCCAGAATTCACACTTGCTGAACTTGGCATACAGTTGGTGCTCTCGAAGCTTGTCTAGGACCATCCTCAAGTGTTGCTCGTGCTCTCCTTTCGACTTCGAGAAGACAAGAATGTCATCAATGAAGACGACGACGAACTTGTCCAAATATTCCATGAAGACCTTATTCATGAGATACATGAAGTAAGCTGGGGCATTGGTCAACCCAAAGGACATGACCGTGCATTCATACAGGCCATATCTGGTTACGAATGCCGTCTTCGGAATATCTTGGGGTCTGATCTTCAGTTGGTAGTACCCAGATCTGAGGTCGATCTTGGAGAACACCTTGGCCCCATTGAGTTGATCAAACAGATCTTCAATCTTGGGAAGTGGGTACTTGTTCTTGATTGTAACCTCGTTGAGGGAGCGGTAGTCAATGCATAAGCGGATGGTACCGTCCTTCTTTGCCACAAACAGAACAGGTGATCCCCAAGGGGAGGCACTAGGGCGGATAAATC
>NW_025288529.1:0-1096 GCF_018294505.1 Triticum aestivum
GAAACTTCGAGAGCATCGCCTTTATGCCAAATTTTCTAAATGTGAATTCTGGTTGCCAGAAGTGACCTATCTGGGTCATGTAATATCTGGTAAAGGTATTGCGGTTAACCCTGAGCGAGTTCAAGCCGTCCTTGATTGGACTCCACCCGAATCGGTCAAGCAAGTTCGGAGTTTTCTAGGCTTAGCGAGCTATTGCCGTCGCTTTGTCGAGAACTTCTCCAAAGTTGCTAAACCTCTAACCGAACTCCTCAAGAAAGATAAAAAGTTCGAATGGACTCCACAATGTGAGCACAGCTTTCAGGAACTGAAAAGACGCCTGACCTCTGCTCCTGTGCTGGTACCACCAGACTTCTCCAAAGACTTTGTTATCTACTGCGACGCCTCACGACAAGGGCTAGGTTGCATTCTCATGCAAGATCGACACGTAATTGCTTACGCTTCACGGCAATTGCACCCACATGAAGAGAATTACCCTACTCATGATCTAGAACTTGCAGCCGTAGTCTATGCACTTAAGACCTGGCGACATTACCTTCTCGGTAATCGTTGCGAAATATTCACTGATCACCAAAGTCTGAAGTACATCTTCACCCAACCGGATCTGAATCTTAGGCAAAGATGTTGGGTTGAATTGATCACAGACTTCGACTTAGGAATAACCTACACCCCAGGGAAAGCCAACGTCATGGCTGATGCGCTAAGTCGTAAATCTTATTGTAACAACCTGATGTTACAACAAAGTCAACCGCTTCTCCATGAGGAATTTCGGAAGCTTAACCTTCACATTGTACCTCAAGGTTTTCTCTCCACCTTGGTGGCAAAACCTACCCTTACGGATCAAATTATCAAAGCACAGAAGGTAGATCCGGGAATCTCCCGCATCAAGAGAAACATTCAGAAAGGAATTGCGAATTGTTTCTCCGTTAATGATCAAGGAGTCGTATACTTCGGGGATCGACTAGTGGTTCCCAAGGTGCGCAACCTGAGGCGATTGATCCTTAAGGAAGCTCATGAATCTCCTCTCACCATTCATCCCGGTAGTACTAAGATGTATCAGGACCTACGCCAGAGGTTCTGGTGGACTAGGATGAAGAGA
>NW_025288530.1:0-1096 GCF_018294505.1 Triticum aestivum
TCCGAAGGCAAGACATTCGTTGCTAAGAATGGATCATTTCTAGAGAAGGAGTTTCTCTCGAAAGAAGTGAGTGGGAGGAAAGTAGAACTTGACGAGGTAACTGTACCTGCTCCCTTACTGGAAAGTAGTTCATCACAGAAAACTGTTTCAGTGACACCTACACCAGTTAGTGAGGAAGCCAATGATAATGATCATGAAACTTCAGATCAAGATACTACTGAACCTCGTAGATCAACCAGAGTAAGATCCGCGCCAGAGTGGTACGGTAATCCTGTTCTGGAAGTCATGCTACTAGATCATGATGAACCTACGAACTATGAAGAAGCGATGGTGAGCCCAGATTCCGCAAAGTGGCTTGAAGCCATGAAATCTGAGATGGGATCCATGTATGAAAACAAAGTATGGACTTTGGTTGACTTGCCCGATGATCGGCAAGCAATTGAGAATAAATGGATCTTTAAGAAGAAGACTGACACTGATGGTAATGTTACTGTCTACAAAGCTCGACTTGTCGCAAAAGGTTTTCGGCAAGTTCAAGGGATTGACTACGATGAGACCTTCTCACCCGTAGCGATGCTTAAGTCCGTCCGAATCATGTTAGCGATTGCCGCATTTTATGATTATGAAATTTGGCAGATGGATGTCAAAACCGCATTCCTGAATGGATTTCTGGAAGAAGAGTTGTATATGATGCAACCGGAAGGTTTTGTCGATCCAAAGGGAGCTAACAAAGTGTGCAAGCTCCAGCGATCCATTTATGGACTGGTGCAAGCCTCTCGGAGTTGGAATAAACGTTTTGATAGTGTGATCAAAGCATTTGGTTTTATACAGACTTTCGGAGAAGCCTGTATTTACAAGAAAGTGAGTGGGAGCTCTGTAGCATTTCTGATATTATATGTGGATGACATATTACTGATTGGAAATGATATAGAATTTCTGGATAGCATAAAGGGATACTTGAATAAAAGTTTTTCAATGAAAGACCTCGGTGAAGCTGCTTACATATTAGGCATTAAGATCTATAGAGATAGATCAAAACGCTTAATTGGACTTTCACAAAGCACATACCTTGACAAAATTTTGAAGAAGTTCAAAA
>NW_025288531.1:0-1096 GCF_018294505.1 Triticum aestivum
AATCTCGATAGTAGTAATACACATATTCATAATGTTGAAACCAAAAGATGCAGAGTTGATAATGAAAGTGCAACTTATTTGTGGCACTGTCGTTTAGGTCATATCGGTATAAAGCGCATGAAGAAACTCCATACTGATGGACTTTTGGAACCACTTGATTATGAATCACTTGGTACTTGCGAACCGTGCCTCATGGGCAAGATGACTAAAACACCGTTCTCCGGTACTATGGAGAGAGCAACAGATTTGTTGGAAATCATACATACCGATGTATGTGGTCCAATGAATATTGAGGCTCGAGGCGGATATCGTTATTTTCTCACCTTCACAGATGATTTGAGCAGATATGGATATATCTACTTAATGAAGCATAAGTCTGAAACATTTGAAAAGTTCAAAGAATTTCAGAGTGAAGTTGAAAATCATCGTAACAAGAAAATAAAGTTTCTATGATCTGATCGTGGAGGAGAATATTTGAGTTACGAGTTTGGTGTACATTTGAAAAACTGTGGAATAGTTTCACAACTCACGCCACCCGGAACACCACAGCGCAATGGTGTGTCCGAACGTCGTAATCGTACTTTACTAGATATGGTACGATCTATGATGTCTCTTACAGATTTACCGCTATCATTTTGGGGTTATGCTTTAGAGACGGCCGCATTCACGTTAAATAGGGCACCATCAAAATCCGTTGAGACGATGCCTTATGAACTGTGGTTTGGCAAGAAACCAAAGTTGTCGTTTCTTAAAGTTTGGGGCTGCGATGCTTATGTGAAAAAGCTTCAACCTGATAAGCTCGAACCCAAATCGGAGAAATGTGTCTTCATAGGATACCCAAAGGAAACTGTTGGGTACACCTTCTATCACAGATCCGAAGGCAAGACATTCGTTGCTAAGAATGGATCATTTCTAGAGAAGGAGTTTCTCTCGAAAGAAGTGAGTGGGAGGAAAGTGGAACTTGACGAGGTAACTGTACCTGCTCCCTTACTGGAAAGTAGTTCATCACAGAAAACTGTTTCAGTGACACCTACACCAGTTAGTGAGGAAGCCAATGATAATGATCATGAAACTTCAGATCAAGATACTACTGAAC
>NW_025288532.1:0-1096 GCF_018294505.1 Triticum aestivum
ATTCTGGCCCGTTTCGTGGACTATTACTCACTTTTTTGGGGCCCCGGAGTGATTTCCACGATTAACGAACCCCTGGGTGCGCTTACGGGTTGGTTATCAACACTCGCGGTTTTTGTCGATTCTGACCCGTTTCGTGGACTGTTACTCACCTTTTGGCGCCCCAAAGCGATTTCCATGGTTGTTGAACCCCAAGGTGCGCTTAAGTGTAGGTCATCAACAATCACAGTTTGGGCCGATTCTTGCCCGTTTCTTGGACTATTACTTAGTTATGGGGGTCCCGAAATGACCCCGGGTTGTGTTTACGTGTCGGTCAACAACACTCACAATTTTGGCCAATTCTAACGTGTTTTGTGGACTATTACTCACTGTTTTCAGGTCCCGAAGTGATTTCCATAGTTGTTGAACCCCAAGGCACGCTTACGTGTCGATCATCAATACTCATAGTTTTGGCTGATTCTGGCCCGTATCATGGACTATTACTCACTTTTTGGGCCCCCGGAGTGATTTCCACGATTAACGAACCACGGGGTGCATTTACGTGTCGGTCATCAACACTCACAGTTTTGGCCAATTCTGGCCCGTTTCTTGGACTATTACTCTGTTTTTGGGTCTCGGCGTGATTTCCATGTTTGACGAACACCGGGGTGCATTTATGTGTCGCTCATCAACACTCGCAGTTTTGGCTGATTCTGGCCCGTTTCGTGGAGTATTACGCACTGTTTTGGAGTATCGAAGTGATTTCAACGATTAACGAACCGCGGGTGCGTTTACGTTTCGGTCATCAACACTTACACTTTTGTCCGATTCTTGCCTTTTTTTGTATACTATTACTCACTGTTTTGGGGTCCCGGAGTGATTTCAACGATTAACGAACCCCGGCGTGCGTTTACGTGTCGGTCATCAACACTCACAGTTTTGGCCGATTCTGGCCCGTTTCGTGGACTATTACTCACTTTTTTGGGGCCCCGGAGTGATTTCCACGATTAACGAACCCCTGGGTGCGCTTACGGGTTGGTTATCAACACTCGCGGTTTTTGTCGATTCTGACCCGTTTCGTGGACTGTTACTCACCTTTTGGCGCCCCAAAGCGATTTCC
>NW_025288533.1:0-1096 GCF_018294505.1 Triticum aestivum
GATTGGTGTCAGGATACCTCAGACTTAGGATACCTGAGAAGAAAAGGTGCAACGCAAATTGACGAGATGCCATTGTAAGATTCTCGGGGAAATGAACTATGAAGTGATTTCCGTTAACAAGAGTCCATCATTAACCCAAGGAGAGGACAAGGAGGTGTCTGGTGAACTCAACGGCAATTCACCGAGATTCCCAAAAGATGGACTTCCACCATTAAGTTAACAAGGAGATAACATTTGTCAGATCAAATGATATAAGGAAGTATGCTCGAGGAAAACATACACAACTAAACATTGGCTGAAAGGTGCGCCCGAAATATGGGTTGGGTTGCACGACCAATGTCAGAATGGTGATTCAATTAGCGAAGGACTTAGAATGAACTATCGCCCATTCACTTCAAAGCAATAGGGTTGTTAGAAGTTTTGAATTCACACGTCATAGCTCCATTGTCGGTATTCCAGTTGAAAACAATACGGGGACCAAGGAATGAACGAAGATGGCAAGAAGTATTATGTTATCAAGAATTATTAAGAGGTGGTGAAATTCTCACCACATTCTTGACAAAAGAGATGGTAATACTACCGAGGTAAGGAAGATCAACTGCTGGGTAGTAGTGATCTCAAGGTTTACACCAAACACGAACAAGTTGTGTTGAACGGAAGGCAATAAAGTGGTCGATGAGAACAGGAATCATCGAGGGGCAAGGATGGTATTACCCATCATGAATTCAATTGAATTCCTGGAAGAGCTCATAAGGTTGATGGTGATCACGACACAATTGTCGAGAGATTTCATGCAGATGTAGTCAATCAGCGACGACATCAAGTCAAAGGAATGATGAAGCAAGAGGTTATTGGAACCACAGTTACGACACAAACTCGAACTCAAGCTTGTTGTTTAAGGTGAAAGGGTATGACGAGGAAAAAAAATCGACGTAAGGTTAGTTCATCGTCGAAAATTGGTGCTCCGAGAATAAGGACCAGGTAGCACCGTTAGAATCGTCACGTCAATGATATAGCCAAACAGGCTAGGAATGGCGTGATCGGGTACAAACTCGTACTTATAGAAGCTTACTGAAGAGTTGTTGAACCGTAGAGC
>NW_025288534.1:0-1096 GCF_018294505.1 Triticum aestivum
GGCCCAGCCCGCCACCGCTACTCCCCTGTCGTCTTCCTCCTCGCCAGAAGGACGCGGACACCGCGACGCCGCCGTGCGCGCCACCTCCACCCTGCTCTGGCCACCTCCTGCTTCCTCCCCGAGCCTCTGGTGACGCCACGCACTTCCCCTCGCCCCCTGCACCTCCCCTCTCTTCCCCTGGACCCCGTTCCCTCCTCTGCTTCCCTCCCTGCACGCGCCCGAGCGGAGCCCATCGCCGCCGACGCCGTTACCGGGGCCACAGCCACCCCCTCGCTCCCACTATGCATCCCTGAGCTCCGCCCTGACCCCGTGAAGCTACCCACGCGACGCACGCGACCAGAGGAGGCCGCAGTCGACCGGAGCATCGTCGTCTTCATCTCCGGTGCCCGGAGATCGACCCCACCGATTCGGCGCGTCCAGAGCCTCCCCGGCCCCGCCGTCTGCACCGTCTGACTCGCCGTGAGCCACTTACCTTATCCCCTAAGCACTTATGCTCGCCCCCGTGCTGTAGCATCGTTCCCCACGAGCCCGAAAGCTCACCGCCGCCGGCCATGCCGCCGTCGTGGCTACAGACGCCGTAGCTCGTGCCTGGGCGCGTCATAGCACTCGGTTTGCTCCCAGGAGCCCATAGCGCCCACCAGCCCCTCCTCCCGTGCCCCCGAACGCCAACCCCGACCTCGCCCGAGCTCCGGCCGCCGCCTCGGGCTCCACTCCGGCGAGCTCCGGCCTCCCCAGCTCATCCCACATGCTCCACTGGATGCGGACGATGACGGGCTACGCCCCGGTGGTCTCCGCGCGCTTTTCCGCCGCCTGTAGCCCATTCCGGCGAAGCACCGCCGCGCGGTTTGGTCGTCGCCGGCCGAACTCCGGCGAGGCTGACGTGGCGGCTTATTTAGCGCTAATCCCCACCATTAGCCACCCCACCAGCCGCTGACAGTGGGCCCTAGAGCCAAGTCAACCCTGGTCAGTGCGGGTTTGACCCAGGGTTAACCCCAGTGTCACTGACGTGTGGCCCCCACACGTCAGGTTTGACCTGGTCAGCCCTGCTGACGCCTCTGTGACGTCACGCTGACGCAATAAACCATTTTCTGGATTT
>NW_025288535.1:0-1096 GCF_018294505.1 Triticum aestivum
AATAGATTTTTTTGGTGATATTATTATTGAATATGCATGTTTGGTGATATTATTGTTAATAGATTTTTTTGGTGATATTTAGATTGTGTAATTAATTTTGTTCATAGAATTTTAATGATTTTTTTGTTCATAGTATTTAGAAAAAGGAAAAAAATAAGAAGTAGTTTACATATAGTTGAACTAGCTAGTTGATTTAATAAACTAATTTATTTTACTATATATAGAAGTAGTTTGTTTTTAGTAAGTACTACTTATTTATTTATAGTAAGTGCTTAGTAGTTGAACTAGATAGTTGATTTAATTAATAAAACTACTTTTATTTAACTATATATAGAAGTAGTTCCCGCATCGACGTCGGCGATGCCTATTCCGCATCCTCGTCGTCGTCGACTCGGTGGTGGAGGCCTGCTTGATCAGGGCCATGTTCGGGACTGGGCTCCGCCGGGCTGGTATTGGGAGGTGCTACCTTCCGGGGGACGTAGGTTGGTGAGGAGGCAGCCCGTTGTTGACCCGATCCTTGTTTGGTGGCGGTCGCGTGGGCCAGTGACGGTGGTGAGGCATCCGGACACCGCGGAGGTGGTACGTCACCGTGTCAGCGAGGAGGACGAGCACGTCCGTCGCTACATGGTTGCATTGGAGGGCAGGTTCGACAATACGTGGCAGGTTCTTCAGGGATCTCACTGGAGCTATGATCCTGTGATGGTTCCTTATCTTTGGGTGTCCACCGCCCGCGTCGATACCCGTCGGGCGCTACGGTTCTAGTTGTATTAGTGATAATATTCGACGATGTACGGACACCAAGAGATGATGTACTTTTGCTTATAATTATTGAATGCATGCTAATTTGAATACTATACTTTATTTTATGATTTGGTTTTGCTTATTTTATGATTTGGTTTTGCTTATTGAATGCTCATATTGGATAAGTTCTCCTTCATTCCCGTGTGCTAGACAATTTGATATAATAATGCATTCGGGAATGAAAGGAGGAGCTACGTACATCGATCATCGATAGTCAACCCGTGATTAATAATAATGATCTAGTTTAATATTTGAATTATGAACGTAGGCCGGAAATGTCGTACTCATCGGATGA
>NW_025288536.1:0-1096 GCF_018294505.1 Triticum aestivum
ATCCCACACATACCAAGCATTTCAATCATACACACAATATGCTCGATATGTGCAAATACAACGAAGCATCACAACATGACTCTACGACACAAGTACTTTATTTAAGGCTCAGGGAGCCATACATAACATACACAAAGGTACGGGTCTCACGACCCAACATTCAAGTCATACAGTCATACAAACCAGCAGCGGAAGTAACTTGTCTGAGTACAGACAACTAGTAAAATAAAAGAGGCTTGGAAAGCCTAGCTATACTACATGGTCCTTCACAAGCTCAGGATCACCACCTGGGCCTTTAGCCTACTCGTTGATGTCAATGTCTACATAGAACCCATCAGAAGGGGTTGCAGCGTCTTCTGTAAAAATGTAAATTGTAGCAACATGAGTACAAAGGTACTCAGCAAGACTTACATCAGATCCTACATACATGCATATTATCAAGAAGGGTTGGTGGAGTTTATTGCAGCAAGCCAGCTTTGACTCTTGGCTAGACTATCCTACGATACTCCAACTTGAAATGGTTTTGCGCACACGAGTCCACTACTCACCACTTCAATACACTACCGAGGATCCACCTCCGTCTCCCTACGGAAGAGCCATCCTCGGCACTCACACTTATCTTGAGGCTTTTAGTGGTTTCCATTTACTTGTCTATGAACTGTATAGGTAACCAAGTAGTCCTTTACCGCGGACGCGGCTATTCGAATAGATTATGATAACCCTGCAGGGGTGTACTTCTTCATACATGTTTCCACCACTTAGCGTCTGCACACGACATGTGCTCGGCAGACTTCAAGCGAAAGCCGACGTGGGTGTAGACCACGACCTACCTAAACACTTAAGCCTCTAGTCCAGGTTTATCGCCTATTCAGGTTCCATCCGCAGGGAGTCCGGCCGAGGTTTCCCATACGGCCCCGAACGATGTGAACAGGGTTCCCGAGATACCTAACGGGTATTCGGTACATCGTGCCACGTACCTACCGCATCACAGCCCACCCCTACGGTCAGCGCTGTCCACGGCCTCCAGTAGGCTACAAACACCAGAAACTACTTGCAACTCCTGGACAGAGAGCTAGGGTGAATAAGAAGTCGAGCG
>NW_025288537.1:0-1096 GCF_018294505.1 Triticum aestivum
GCATGGAGATGATGGCATGCGCAAGGGGAACAATAACGGAGTTACAAGTGATGATTTCAGGACTTTGAAGCCACCATAATGGGTGCATGAAGCCTTGGACGAAATATACAAGATGCCACTTCATAAATTTCGTCCCGAGGCTATTTTAGGTGCTGCGTCACCTTATTATTGGGCCAGGCCCATGTAATTTCGAAATACATAAGTATAGGCTATTTTTAGAGTCCGTATGTGTGGGGAAACAAGAGATAGAGTTGATTTCGGACCCCTCCACCAAGGGCCACGAAATTCCCCCCTCTTCCTCCATATATACAGCCCTTAGGGCATCGTTTAGACTTTGGGTTTTGTTTAGATTAAAAGTTCGCCATAGCTGCAACTTCGCGTACTTCGTTTGTGTTCAACGACCAGACAAAGGCGTCACAGAACCCCACCTTGATCAATAAAGCTTCATCTTATATTCGCAATATTCAGATTGCAATCTTAGTTTCTTGCTTGTTCTTCGTTTGCTCGCAGGAAACAGACCCTCGTGGTCAGGTTGATCGTGCTCCGGCGTGGTCAATAACCTCTCGGAGTTGGTTTAGCGATTGCTAAGGCGCGACGTCCTCGCACGTTCGTAGTCGGATCGTCAAAGTCGACTTCCACCAAAGCGAAATCCACCATCTCATCGAAAGACGGGACACCTTTGCCTCTATCAAGTGGTATCAGATTTCCAGGTTGCTCGGTGAGATTTTACAGTTTTTCGTAGTTTAGATCGAGTCTGTTCTTCATACCTATAGTCCACGAAAAAGCCACAAAAAAAAAATTTAGGGTTAGTTCATCATATCCGAACCAATCTGAGCCTTGCATAATCTTTTTAGGGTTTTGCTTTGTTGAATTTGCGGTTGCATCGTCGTGTCTAGTTGCTGGTCTTAGAGTCTAGTCTTTTAGAGTTTCGAGTTCTGGTCATAAGTTGTCACGCCGCCGCCGCACCATCATCATCGCCCCTGCCATCTACCACCACCGCTCCGAATCCGTATCCATATACCACCACCAATCCGTGTCCATATACCACCACCGATCCATATCCAAATACTACCACCGCTGCCATATACCACCACCA
>NW_025288538.1:0-1096 GCF_018294505.1 Triticum aestivum
CATGTTCTTCTTCGTTCTTGGAAAATATCAGGATATCATCCAGATAAACCACGACGAACTTGTCGAGGTAATCCATGAATATGTAGTTCATCAGACGAGAGAAGGTGGCTGGAGCATTGGTTAAACCGAAAGACATGACGGTGTACTCGTATGAACCATAGCGAGTCACGAAGGCGGTCTTTGGGATATCCTCTTCGCGAACACGGATCTGGTGGTAGCCCAACCTCAAGTCGAGCTTAGAGAACACTGACGAACCCGCCAGTTGATCATACAGATCATTGATCCGAGGAAGAGGGTATTTATTCTGAATGGTAGCTTGGTTTATAGGACGGTAGTCTTGAACTAATCGGTTTGTCCCATCCTTCTTCTTGACAAAGAGAGAAGGTGCTCCCCAAGGAGAGCAACTTGGGCGAATGAATCCTTTGCGAAGAGACTTCTCGATTTCCTCCTTAAGCTCAAGGAGTTCATGCGGCGGCATTTTGTAGGGTCGCTTGGCTATAGGAGTGGTGCCTGGTTTCAAGTCGATGATGAATTCGACAGCTCTAGCAGGGGGAATCCCTGGAAGTTCTTCAGGGAAGACGTCGAGGAATTCACGCACGACGGGAATGTTTTCAATGCCCTCGAGTGGTGCAGCGTTCAATGCATTCAATGCATAGAGCCTTGCCTCGGCATTTTGCACCAGATGGGCTTGGTAAGTAACTATCTCATCTGAAGGGTGCAGCAGATGGACGGTCTTAGTGGTGCAAACGATTGAAGCAGTATGCGCTTTTAACCAATTCATTCCCAGAATGAGATCAATGCTACAGGACTTCAGTACGATGGGAGAGACAAGAAATTCCAGTCCTTCAATTTCAACAGTAACATCGCGACTAACCATAGAGGTTTGACATTGGCCCGCAGGGGTGTGTACCACTAGCGGAGTGTTTATCTCTTCGTGATTAATGCCATGCAGGAATGCAAATTCTGCTGAAATGAATGAATGGGATGCTCCTGTATCAAATAAAACGGATGCTGGTACTGAATTTACGAGGAGTGTACCCATCACAGTAGCAGGCTGGTCTTGAGCTTCGCTGAGATCAACGTGGTTGGCATGAGC
>NW_025288539.1:0-1096 GCF_018294505.1 Triticum aestivum
AGTGGAGATCTTTCATGAATTGGACGGGGGTTTCCCAAAGAACACGAAGAACACAAAGGGGAATCACAAGGGAAACTCTCAAGAACAAGTCCAATCACACATCCACTAGACCAACAAACACACAAGATCTAGAAGGTACATGAACAATCAAAGGGAAACAATGTACATGGTAAAGTTCATCCCAAATCCTATGAAGGAGATGAGGTCTTGATGAATCCCTAAGGATCTTCTCCAATAGAGGCCTTGAACTCCAATGGAGCCTTCTCTCTCAAGAGAAATCCCACAAGGGGAGATACATGAGCTAAGCTCTAATGTCTAGATCTGTAACATTCCAATTTTCAATTTGGATGTTATACATAGATCATCATATGCATATCATATTTTATTTTGCATCTTTTTTGTGATCCTAGGAATCTTAAGAAACTCAAGGACCCAAGGAGAGAGTTGAAGGTTTCACAAAATTTTCATATTTGAATTTTTCAAATTTGAAAGGAGGATCAATTTGATTTTAATATTTTCTCTCCAATTATTTCCAACAATAAAAAATGAGAGAAGATAAAATGACTTATTCAACAGAAGAGAAATATTGGAGAACAAATTTTAAAATCAAATTATTATTTTATTTGTATTTTTATATGCTATTTTATTTGAATTAGAGAAAAACTTGCATTTTTGAAAATTGCATTTTAGTCCAAAAAATGTTCATCTTGTCCTAAATATTAGGTTTGGATGGTGAAAATTGTTTCTGGAATATTTAGATTTTTTATTAGATTTTTTGTTTGTGGTGAAATTATTTAAAAAAAGTCTTGGACCGAACTGGGCCGAAGGCCCAGTCGGCCCGTCAGCGCCACCGCCTTCCCCGAGCGGGAGTCCACCCCGCGCCGGAGCTGAGCCGCCGCCGGAGTCCACCTGGACACTAGGTCGCCCCCGTCGCCCCCTTGCCCAAGCCGACCCTCAGGGCCCCTTTATAAGGCGACCCCCGACCCCCTCCTCTCCTCATCGCCAGCCGCCCGCCGCCGCCCGCAGGAGCCACCGCCGCCGCCTGCTACTGCTGCGCGCCGCCGTCGCCGCACGCCGCCCGCACCTCCCCCTCGCC
>NW_025288540.1:0-1096 GCF_018294505.1 Triticum aestivum
GTTTGCTTTTGGTTCCTCCTATGCACACAAGGTGTTCGATGAAATGCCCGAGAGCCTGAAACAAACATGATATGAAGTGTCCGAGCCACACTTGAGCTTTCTCATTTATTTTTCCTCCGTGATCGCGGTTAGCAACTTGAACCTTTCATGTGTCATTGATAAAATATGCATGTGTGTAGTTCATTGTTTAATTTGTATTATTTCTAGCTAGTTAGTTTAACAAATGCATGATGGTTAATTATATACTTTATATAATAATAATGCAGATGAATCGGCAATGGATGTACGGTCCCCGACTCTCCGGCGAGTTCACTACGGGTTTGAAAGATTTCCTCGTAGTGGCAAATGCGAACAAGCAGCAAGGTTTTATTATCTGTCCATGTGCTGTCTGTAAGAATCAGAAGGGTTACTCCTCCTCAAGAGATGTTCACATGCACCTGCTTTGGCACGGTTTCATGCCAAGCTATAATTGTTGGACCAAGCATGGAGAAAGAGGGGTTAGAATGGAAGAAGATGAAGAAGGGGATGGTATCGATGACAACTATCATGATCATTTCGGTGATACTTTCATGGAGGATGATGCTGAAGGTGGGGAAGGGTTAGGTGAAGGTGAAGAAGAGGCACATGATGAGCCCGCTGATGATCTTCGTCGGACCATTGCTGATGCACGGAGACGCTGCGAAACTGACAAGGATAGGGAGAATTTGGATCGCATGTTAGAGGATCACAAAAAGTCGTTGTATCCAGGATGCGATAATAGTCTGAAAAAGCTGGGCTGCACACTGGATTTGCTAAAATGGAAGGCACAGGAAGGTGTAGGTGACTCATCATTTGAAAATTTGCTGAAAATGTTGAAGAATATGTTTCCGAAGAATAACGAGTTGCCCGCCAGTACGTACGAAGCAAAGAAGGTTGTCTGCCCTCTAGGTTTAGAGGTTCTGAAGATACATGCATGCATTAACGACTGCATCCTCTACCGCGGTGAATACGAGAATTTGAATGAATGCCCTGTATGCACTGCATTGCGTTATAAGATCAGAGGCGATGACCCTGGTGACGATGTTGAGGGCGAGAAACCCAGGAAGAGGGTTCCCGC
>NW_025288541.1:0-1096 GCF_018294505.1 Triticum aestivum
GTAGTTGAACCCATTTCCTCTGCATGACCTGTCATTGCCACAGTAACTAGATGAAACCCACTAGCATGTGTAGGAGTTGATTGAGCCATGTGTATGTGTTGTTCCTACCTTGCTATGCCTGCTATGCTTAGAGTCGTGTCAGGTCTGGTTCATCTGGGTGATGGGCTAGAGTGAAATGTTTATGTCGGTAATGAGAGTGGTGTGGTGAACACGATTTGGTAAAGGTATCGATGAGAGGCCATGTAGGAGTACATGGTGGGTTGTTTCATTGAAGCCGACCTTAAGCACTGAGATCTGTATATGTGATTTAAGATACAGCTACTACCATGCATTGGGCCCTGAAATATGACCCCGCTCGACTTCTTATTCACCCTAGCTCTCTGTCCAGGAGTTGCAAGTAGTTTCTGGTGTTTGTAGCCTACTGGAGGCCGTGGACAGCGCTGACCGTAGGGGTGGGCTGTGATGCGGTAGGTACGTGGCCAGGTGTACCGAATACCCGTTAGGTATCTCGGGAACCTTGTTCACATCGTTCGGGGCCGTATGGGAAACCTCGGCCGGACTCCCTGCGGATGGAACCTGAATAGGCGATAAACCTGGACTAGAGTCTTAAGTGTTTAGGTAGGTCGTGGTCTACACCCACGTCGGCTTTCGCTTGAAGTCTGCCGAGCACATGTCGTGTGCAGACGCTAAGTGGTGGAAACATGTATGAAGAAGTACACCCCTGCAGGGTTAACATGATCTATTCGAATAGCCGCGTCCGCAGTAAAGGACTACTTGGTTGCCTATACAGTTCATAGACAAGCAAATGGAAACTACTAAAAGCCTCAAGATAAGTGTGAGTGCCGAGGATGGCTCTTCCGTAGGAAGACGGAGGTGGATCCTCGGTAGTGTATTGAAGTGGTGAGTAGTGGACTCGTGTGCGCAAAACCATTTCAAATTGAAGTATCGTAGGATAGCCTAGCCAAGAGTCAAAGCTGGCTTGCTGCAATAACTCCACCAACCCTTCTTGATACTATGCATGTATGTAGGATCTGATGTAAGTCTTGCTGAGTACCTTTGTACTCATGTTGCTATAATCTACATTTTTACAGAAGAC
>NW_025288542.1:0-1096 GCF_018294505.1 Triticum aestivum
ATTAGCTCTATTAATATCATCTTTCAAAATGGAATCAGGAGTCATAGGAAGCAAAGTAATATTTTTATCCTTATGAACAAGAGTATAGTGATTGTTTCTACCATGGTGTACAGAATTTTTATCAAATTGCCATGGTCTACCAAGTAATAAGGAACATGCTTGCATAGGTACCACATCACAATCAACATAATCAGCATATGTAGAGATACTAAAATGCACACGAACAGTACGTGTTACCTTAACCTTGCCGCTGTTGTTGAACCATTGGATGTAGTAAGGATGTGGATGTGGTCTTGTGGTGAGAGAAAGCTTCTCCACCATCTCCATGCTAGACAAGTTGTTGCAGCTCCCTCCGTCTATTATGACGCGCACAGAACGTTCCTTCACAACTCCCTTGGTATGGAACAAATTGTGCCTCTGATTTTGCTCAGCTTGTGTGACCTGCACACTCAAAACACGTTGAGAAACTAAACATTCATACCTGTCAGCGTCTTCAGGAGCCATGTATTGCGTCTCATGATCAGAATCATCTCCACCATGTTCTTCACGTGTAATAAGAGCCAATGTCTCCTCATCATAGTCACTAGCGGACTCATATCCAACATCCGCGGTAGCAATCATCACACGCGGAGATTTGCATTCCCTCGCATAATGACCTCCTCCCTTACAACGACGACAAATAATATCACTTGTGTGCCCTGTTGATGCCATGGAAGAAGAAGAACGCTGTGCAGGCCCCGCAGGTGCGCTCTTGGCAGATAATGGTGGTTGTGCCTGTTTTCTTGTATCACGGCTGGAGGTGGCACCGGATGGAGGTGCTGGTGCAGTTGAAGTAGAAGATGCACGTGGTGTCCATGATGAAGGTCGGCCTGCAGAAAAGTTAGTTCGCCCCAATGCTTGTCGATCCTGCACTTCATGTTCAGCTTTACAAGCAAGATGGAATAAACGAGTGATATTAGTATACTCCTTATAGTCTAGAATGGTCTGAATCTCTCTATTTAATCCACCCAGAAAACGTGCAAGCATAGCTTCATTCTCCTCAACAATACCACATCTAATCATGCCAGTTTGTAATTCCTGATAATATTCTTCTACA
>NW_025288543.1:0-1096 GCF_018294505.1 Triticum aestivum
ACGAAAAGATCACAAGGACTATGCGGACATGACTCAAATGCTTGAGAAGTAAGTTAAATCGATCATTATCCACCATATCAGCAACTTTGTTCATTTCCTGATATATCAAGTAATTGTTTTCTTTGTCTGGCAGGGTTTGGAAAAAATTCTCCAAAAAAGCTCCAGGACTCCCGAAGAAGCTGCAATTTAGACACCCGAAAGTAAGTACTATAGTAGCATGTTCCGCGCATCTCCTGTTGATTTGGCATTCTTGCTTATCAGTTTGATTGACCTCTATTTCTTGTAAAGTGGTTGTGGCAGGAACAAGGGAATGATTTCTGTGGATACTACGTTTGCGAGTCCATCCGCCACACGACCTGTGAGCGGGGCTACACTGACGAACAATATGAAGTACGTAAATAACAACATTCACAATTTTATTTTATTACCATCATTTGTGTTGAGTTTCATTCATTCATATATATATATGTATTGACCCCCTTTTTCAAATTAGATGTTTCGGAAGCGGGATGAACTCCTAGCACCAGCTCGCATGCGAGCAATTCAAGAGGAATTGGCGGCATTCTTTCCTTACCACGTGATCGCTGAAGACGGAGAATACTATGTGGACCATGAGTCCGTATGATTATATTTGTAAGAGATAATTATTGTATATATGTAGCCGGTAGTGTCGGATAGATATACGAGAACTTGTTGTTCGACCAATCTCTCGGAGAAGGAGAGGTGGTCGATATCACTTCTCTCTGTATGCATATATGTTCATGACGATCTTCTATTTTCTTCGTTTGCTTACTAGCTAGCTAGCGTGTCTAGTCCTCTCTATACGTATTTATAGTACGTAGCGTCGACCAAGCACGGACATAAGAGAGGACACTTCTCTCTATTAATTATAGCTAGCTAACACAATATATGAAACACCTAAATTAACCCCCCAACCCCCCCCCCTTTCAAAAAAAACAAAAACACCAGCCACAGAAATGCTGACGCGTGGATGCCTATTGGTCCCGATTGATGCCACCAACCGGGACCAAAGGGTCTCCTACCTGGGCTCCGCGCACAGGCCACGTGGAGGCCCATCAGTCCCGGTTCTGGATTG
>NW_025288544.1:0-1096 GCF_018294505.1 Triticum aestivum
TCCATTTTGAACTTTTTCAAAATTTTGTCAAGGTATGTGCTTTGTGAAAGTCCTATTAAGCGTCTTGATCTATCTCTATAGATCTTGATGCCCAATATGTAAGCAGCTTCACCGAGGTCTTTCATTGAAAAACTTTTATTCAAGTATCCCTTTATGCTATCCAGAAATTCTATATCATTTCCAATTAATAATATGTCATCTACATATAAAATCAGAAATGCTACAGAGCTCCCACTCACTTTCTTGTAAATACAGGCTTCTCCAAAAGTCTGTATAAAACCATATGCTTTGATCACACTATCAAAACGTTTATTCCAACTCCGAGATGCTTGCACCAGTCCATAAATGGATCGCTGGAGCTTGCACACTTTGTTAGCACCTTTTGGATCAACAAAACCTTCTGGTTGCATCATATACAACTCTTCTTCCAGAAATCCATTCAAGAATGCAGTTTTGACATCCATTTGCCAAATTTCATAATCATGAAATGGAGCAATAGCTAACATGATTCGGACAGACTTAAGCATCGCTACGGGTGAGAAAGTCTCATCGTAGTCAACCCCTTGAACTTGTCGAAAACCTTTCGCAACAAGTCGGGCTTTATAGACAGTTATATTACCATCAGCGTCAGTCTTCTTCTTAAAGATCCATTTATTCTCAATGGCTTGCCGATCATCGGGCAAGTCAACCAAAGTCCATACTTTGTTTTCGTACATGGATCCCATCTCAGATTTCATGGCCTCTAGCCATTTTGCGGAATCTGGGCTCATCATCGCTTCCTCATAGTTCGTAGGTTCATCATGGTCAAGTAACATGACTTCCAGAATAGGATTACCGTACCACTCTGGTGCGGATCTTACTCTGGTAGACCTACGAGGTTCAGTAGAAACTTGATCTGAAGTTTCATGATCAATATCATCAGCTTCCTCACTAGTTGGTGTAGTTGTCACAGGAACCGGTTCTTGTGATGAACTACTTTCCAACAAGGGAGTAGATACAGTTATCTCATCAAGTTCTACTTTCCTCCCACTCACTTCTTTCGAGAGAAACTCCTTCTCTAGAAAGGATCCGATTTTAGCAACGAAAATCTTGCCCT
>NW_025288545.1:0-1096 GCF_018294505.1 Triticum aestivum
TTTTTTTTCTATTTGAAGCACCCTGCATCACATGTACTCCCTCCGTCCCAAAAGAAGTGGCATGGTTTTAGTTCAATACTAAAACCACGTCACTTATTTTGGGCCGGAGGGAGTATAAGTGTCGTGGTATTAGTACAAATTTGAACTAAAACCACATCACTTATTTTGGGACGAGGGAGTACATTTTAGCAAATACCCATACAATGGTAGAATGTGCATTTGATTCCAGCGAAATTACTAACTGCTCTAGATTACAAATAAAGTAATTCTTAGATGACCAAGGAAAAAAACTCATCACCCCATGTTCTTTTATTCCACTTTCAATCCCTTTTAGATAATACTTGAATGTGATCTTTTATGATTCTGAATCTTCACATGCAAGGGTATATCTAATTCATCAGAAAGAGCAAAATGCAAGTCATCCTACCACTTGCGTTCGTGTTGAGATTGAAGAAGAGTATATCCAGTTATAAATAATGTATGCAATAAAATGTTTCGGGAAAGGAAATTATATCAGTGACAACCATTTTCTGGATTCCAAGCATTTCATAGCCATGAATTCATTCCATTTGTAAGCCTCATAACAGAAAAAAAAAATCATATCTCTCGTGGAGGCAGAAAGGAATCCTCTATATAATCATGGACAGCACAACATGGTAGCAATGAAATCTTGCGAAGCACAAGTACTGTGACATATTCAACAAGACAAATAACCACAGTAATAAGATTGTGGTGGCTGGAAGACCACCACCAGAGTCAGCAACCAATAGCCGGACCGAGAGAGAGAGACCATGGACTCGCCTTACTGAGGAAGAGGCAGCCGCTGTTGCGGAAGTCGAGGTTTTAGAGGTTACATAACCTCGAAGGATCGGCTATACAAAAATATGTTGCTTACATAACCTGAAAGAAGGGGAAAGGGTTAAACAAAACAAGGCTATAGACAAAATTTTATCAGGAAACTCTGACTGAGCTAGAACAATGGCACATGTACTATGCACATGCACATATACAGATTTACAACTAATAATATCAACACATTGATCTTAAACAGAACAGGGGCATCATGCATACCCTGAGCTTTGAAATGAGTCAGAGA
>NW_025288546.1:0-1096 GCF_018294505.1 Triticum aestivum
CCATTTCTAAATGGGCACAGGTTTCTGCTATCACTTGCAATTATTTCTTAGGTAATTTTCTGGACCAGTACACAGCCAGATTTTCAGGATTAAGAACACCAGTGGGTTAATATGTTACTAAAACTGTTGGTACCTCATCTGGTTGGATGGGGGCTTAATCTTGTTCCCAAAAAATACGAGTACACACATCAATTTATTTTAATGTTCTGGGATATATAATAAATGTGTCATGTTTTTGAACTGTGTTTCACATGGAACTATTGATGTTGTTCTGAACAAAGAAAAAAGTTTGCTTGGTAGGGTTTGAGTCCTTGTTGTTATTATGAAATTTATATTTCAGCATCTTGAGAACTATGACATTTTAAACTCCTAGAACTTATGAAGCAGAATAATATTTAAAGTTGTTTACAATTAGGGTGGATAGGCAATAAGGCTTCTTGAATCTGACACAAGTCATGTACATTTGACAAGTCAAGATAGACCACTGAGATTTTGGCCAAGCCCAATAAAGACATAGACCCCACAGGTAAAAGCACTAAGAGGAAGGTTTATTCTCCATTCATGTTAGCCTACCATATTATTTTTCTTTCTAGGGCATATTGTCGATCTCTTTTTTAATACTGATTATTTTGCTTTTTATCTAAATTCTATGCATGCCATACATCCAACTTTAGTAGTTAAGTTATGCTAACATAAAGTAGTGAGTTTTGCTACATAAGAATATGAAGAGGGCGGTGAAGGAGGTATATTGGAAACACAATTTTGATAGCAATTCCATTGGAAACATTATCGTAAGAACCGCCCAAGGTATTTTCCAACTTGTCAAATTCATGTGAATAGAGTAATTATTTTAGGGGACTAACTACATTTTTGCATATAAATAGAACTTGCATTGCAGCCATACTTGAAGAACCACCACAAATACATGCCAATATCAGGGCCTCACTTATGAAATTGGTACATACAGTTCAAATTCTTCGTCCATACAGTTCAAATTCTTTGTCCAGGTTTCTGGGTTCTAAAAATGCTCAAGGTTCCGCAATGCATCAATCAACTTACCCTCAGTGATGATCAAGACTCCCAAAATGCCTTTTTT
>NW_025288547.1:0-1096 GCF_018294505.1 Triticum aestivum
AACAGCGAACTGTCGCAACGGTGCACAGTTAGGGGAGAACACTTCTTGAAATTGTTGTAAGGGATCATCTTATTTACTACCGTCGTTCTAAGCAAATAAGATGTATAAACATGATAAACATCACATGCAATCAAATAGTGACATGATATGGCCATCATCACTTTGCTCCTTTTGATCTCCATCTTCGGGGCTCCATGATCATCATCGTCACCGGCATGACACCATGATCTCCATCATCATGATCTCCATCATCGTGTCTTCATGAAGTTGCCTCGCCAACTATTACTTCTACTACTATGGCTAACGGTTAGCAATAAAGTAAAGTAATTACATGACGTTTAAGTTGACACGCAGGTCACAAATAAATTAAGACAACTCCTATGGCTCCTGCCGGTTGTCATACTCATCGACATGCAAGTCGTGATTCCTATTATAAGAACATGATCAATCTCATACATCACATATATCATTCATCACATCCTTTGGCCATATCACATCACATAGCATACCCTGCAAAAACAAGTTAGACGTCCTCTAATTGTTGTTTGCATGTTTTACGTGGCTGCTATGGGTTTCTAGCAAGAACGTTTCTTACCTACGCATGAACCACAACGTGATATGCCAATTGTTATTTACCCTTCATAAGGACCCTTTTCATCGAATCCGATCCGACTAAAGTGGGAGAGACAGACACCCGCCAGCCACCTTATGCAACTAGTGCATGTTTGTCGGTGGAACCGATCTCACGTAAGCGTACGTGTAAGGTTGGTCCGGGCCGCTTCATCCCACGATGCCGCCGAATCAAGATAAGACTAGTAACGGCAAGCATATTGAACAATATCGACGCCCACAACTACTTTGTGTTCTACTCGTGCAAAGAATCTACGCAATAGACCTAGCTCATGATGCCACTGTTGGGGAACGTAGCAGAAATTCAAAAATTTTCCTACGTAACACCAAGATCTATCTATGGAGAGACCAGCAACGAGTAGAAAGGAGAGTGCATCTACATACCCTTGTAGATCGCTAAGCGGAAGCGTTCAAGTGAATGGGGTTGATGGAGTCGTACTCGTCGTGATTCAGATCACCGATGATC
>NW_025288548.1:0-1096 GCF_018294505.1 Triticum aestivum
GAGATGGCTTGAGGCCATAAAATCTGAGATATGATCCATGTATGACAACAAAGTATGGACTTTGATTGACTTGCTCGATGATCAGCAAAGCCATGTTAAATAAATGGATCTTCAAGAGGAAGACGGACACTGATAGTAGTGTTACTATCTACCAAGCTCGACTTGTTGCAAAAGTTTTTCAACAAGTTCAAGGTGTTGAATACGATGAGGTTTTCTCACTCGTATCGATGCTTAAGTCTATCCGAATCATGTTAGCGATTGCCGCATTTTATGATTATGAAATTTGGCAGATGGATGTCAAAACTGCATTTCTGAATGGATTTCTGGAAGAAGAGTTGTATATGATGCAACCAGAAGGTTTTGTCAATCCTAAAGGTGCTAACAAAATGTGCAAGCTCCAGCGATCCATCTATGGACTGGTGCAAGCATCTCGGAGTTGGAATATACGCTTTGATAAGTTGATCAAAGCATATAGTTTTATATGGGCTTACGATGAAGCCTGTATTTACAATAAAGTGAGTGGGAGCACTACAGCCTTTCCGATTAGTATATGTGAGTAACATATTGTTGATCAGAAATGATGTAGAATTTTTCTGCAAAGCATAAAGGAGTGTTTTAAAGGAGTTCTTTAAAAAGAAAAGACCTCGGTAAAAGCTACTTATATATTGAGCATCAAGATCTATTGAGATAGATCAAGACGCTTGATAAGATTTTCAATGACTACATACCTTGGCAAGATTTTGAAATAGTTCAAAATGGAACAGTTAAAGAAAGAGTTCTTGCCTGTGTTGCAAAGGTATGAAATTGAGTAAGACTCAAATCCCGACCACAGCAGAAAATAGAAAGAGAATGAAAAGTCATTCCCTATGCCTCAGTCATAGGTTCTATAAAGTATGCTATGCTATGTACCAGACCTATTGTATACCTTGCTCTGTATTTGGCAAGGGAGTACAATAGTGATCTAGGAGTAGATCACTGGACATTGGTCAAGAATATCCTTAGTAAGGACTAAGGAGATGTTTCTCGATTATGGAGGTGATAAAAGAGTTTGTTGTAAAAGTTACATCAGTGCAAACTTTTACACTGATCCAGATGA
>NW_025288549.1:0-1096 GCF_018294505.1 Triticum aestivum
GATATGTTTAAGCTCGATGCTCATTGCTCGCGCGTCTTGGGGCGGCTTTGTGGCGCGAAGAGCGCGTTCTGAAAGGGGTGGAAAAAACTCGTGTTGCTGCGGTATGGAGGGAGGGGTGGAAACCGTGCAAAACTCGTCTCCGTGATTGAGCGGGAGAGTAAGTAGTATAGGACATTATCCATTGTTAGGGAACGGTTGTAATGGTAGTGAGAATGTAGAATCGTCTTTGGAGCGGACCTGGGAGTGGCAAGCATAAGGGACGAAGACGGGGAAACATGTCGGATGCGATCATACCAGCACTAAAGCACCGGATCCCATCAGAACTCCGAAGTTAAGCGTGCTTGGGCGAGAGTAGTACTAGGATGGGTGACCTCCTGGGAAGTCCTCGTGTTGCATTCCTTTTATAATTATTTTTTGCGCCTTGTGACAAACATTTCGCACGTGCGCGATATATATTAATCCCGTTATATTATGTTTGACGTTTGCGATATGTTTAAGCTCGATGCTCATTGCTCGCGCGTCTTGGGGCGGCTTTGTGGCGCGAAGAGCGCGTTCTGAAAGGGGTGGAAAAAACTCGTGTTGCTGCGGTATGGAGGGAGGGGTGGAAACCGTGTTAAACTCGTCTCCGTGATTGAGCGGGAGAGTAAGTAGTATAGGACATTATCCATTGTTAGGGAACGGTTGTAATGGTAGTGAGAATGTAGAATCGTCTTTGGAGCGGACCTGGGAGTGGCAAGCATAAGGGACGAAGACGGGGAAACATGTCGGATGCGATCATACCAGCACTAAAGCACCGGATCCCATTAGAACTCCGAAGTCAAGCGTGCTTGGGCGAGAGTAGTACTAGGATGGGTGACCTCCTGGGAAGTCCTCGTGTTGCATTCCTTTTATAATTATTTTTTGCGCCTTGTGACAAACATGTCGCACGTGCGCGATATATATTAATCCCGTTATATTATGTTTGACGTTTGCGATATGTTTAAGCTCGATGCTCATTGCTCGCGCGTCTTGGGGCGGCTTTGTGGCGCGAAGAGCGCGTTCTGGAAGGGGTGGAAAAAACTCGTGTTGCTGCGGTATGGAGGGAGGGGTGGAAACC
>NW_025288550.1:0-1096 GCF_018294505.1 Triticum aestivum
AATTAATCACCCTGACACGCGGGACCCACTGTCAGGTTTGACCTGGACCTGTTCCGTTGACCTGCTGACGTCACACTGACGTCAGGCTGACGCAATAATTGATTTTCTGGAATTATTCTAATATAGGAAATTCCAGAATATAATTTAAACTTCAAAAATTCATAACTTTTATTCTGTAACTCCAAATCAGACAAATTATATATGAAAAATGATCAGAAAAATCCAATCTATCCATCTGTACTATTTTCATGCATGACTAAGCAAGTTAACTTGATGTTTAATGCAAAACAAGGAAAAACACTTTAAAGGGCCATGTTTGAGTTTAAAATTTGAATCTTTGATTCAAATTGGTTCAAACCCTTCTGGTCTTAGTTGCATTAGCCCAACACACTCATATTGCTATGTTTCATGCATACATCATATTGTTGCACATTGTTTGGTAATGGTTGTATATCGGTGTTCTTTGTGGCAGGATCTGCCCCCGAGGAGTACCGTGATTACCCTAACGAAGAACCGTATCAGTGCATCGAACCATCAGGCAAGCAACCAACCATTTGATCATATCGATACAATCCCATGTTCTCGCTCCTGCTCTCTTTTACTGCATTAAGACAACGCATTTCAAACTGCTGTGTGCTACGGTAGTTGAACCCACTTCCTCTGCATGACCTGTCATTGCCACAGTAACTAGATGAAACCCACTAGCATGTGTAGGAGTTGATTGAGCCATATGTATGTGTTGTTCCTACCTTGCTATGCCTGCTATGCTTAGAGTCATGTCAGGTCTGGTTCATCTGGGTGATGGGCTAGAGTGAAATGATTATGTCGGTAATGAGAGTGGTGTGGTGAACACGATTTGGTAAAGGTATCGATGAGAGGCCATGTAGGAGTACATGGTGGGTTGTTTCATTGAAGCCGACCTTAAGCACTGAGATCTGTATGTGTGATTTAAGATACAGCTACTACCATGCATTGGGCCCTGAAATATGACCCCGCTCGACTTCTTATTCACCCTAGCTCTCTGTCCAGGAGTTGCAAGTAGTTTCTGGTGTTTGTAGCCTACTGGAGGCCGTGGACAGCGCTGACCGTAGGGGTG
>NW_025288551.1:0-1096 GCF_018294505.1 Triticum aestivum
TTTCTCTGAGGTGTTCCAGGCGGCGTGAGTTGTGAAACTATTCCACATTTCCTTAAGTGTGTACCAAATTCGTGACTTAAATATTCTCCACCACGATCTGATCGTAAGAATTTTATTTTCCTGTCACGTTGATTCTCGACTTCACTCTGAAATTCCTTGAACTTTTCAAAGGTTTCAGACTTGTGTTTCATTAGGTAGACATACCCATATCTACTTAAATCATCAGTGAGAGTGAGAACATAACGATATCCTCTGCGAGCCTCAACACTCATTGGACCGCACACATCGGTATGTATGATTTCCAATAAGTTGGTTGCTCGCTCCATTGTTCCGGAGAACGGAGTCTTGGTCATCTTACCCATGAGGCATGGTTCGCACGTGTCAAATGATTCGTAATCAAGAGACTCCAAAAGTCCATCTGCATGGAGCTTCTTCATGCGCTTGACACCAATGTGACCAAGGCGGCAGTGCCACAAGTATGTGGGACTATCGTTATCAACTTTACATCTTTTGGTATTCACACTATGAACATGTGTAGCATCACGTTCGAGATTCATCAAGAATAAACCATTGACAAGTGGGGCATGACCATAAAACATATCTCTCAAATAAATAGAACAACCATTATTCTCAGATTTAAATGAGTAGACATCTCGAATTAAACGAGATCCAGATACAATGTTCATGCTCAAAGCTGGCACTAAATAACAATTATTGAGGTTTATAACTAATCCCGTGGGTAGATGCAGAGGTAGCGTGCCGACGGCGATCACATCGACCTTGGAACCATTCCCGACGCGCATCGTCACCTCGTCTTTTGCCAGTCTCCGTTTATTCCGTAGTTCCTGATTTGAGTTACAAATATGAGCAACCGCACCGGTATCAAATACCCAGGAGCTACTACGAGTACTGGTAAGGTACACATCAATTACTTGTATATCACATATACCTTGGGTGTTGCCGGCCTTCTTCTTGTCCGCTAAATATTTGGGGCAGTTCCGCTTCCAGTGACCACTTCCCTTGCAATAAAAGCACTCAGTCTCGGGCTTGGGTCCATTCTTTGACTTCTTCCCGGTAACTGGCTTACCGGGCGCGG
>NW_025288552.1:0-1096 GCF_018294505.1 Triticum aestivum
AAAAAAAACATTTTTCTGGAAATCCCAAATAATAATCAAATTTGAATTCAAACTTTTTGGCAATATTTTTCTTCTGACATTTTTGGAGTGTCATGTTAGCTCCTCTCATACTTTTGCTCAAGTATTTGTCAGGCATTGTTTGAAATAAATTCAACTGCCAATTTGAATCCAAATTCCAACAAACTCAAAAGCCTCTGGAAAAATTCAAATGTCACTCAATTCAAGCAATATGCATAGATGCTTAGCTACAATTGTAAAACATTCCAAATGGGAAATTTGGGATGTTACAAACCTACCCACCTTAAGATGAATCTCGCCCTCGAGATTCGGGTTGGCTAGCAAATAGGTGCGCGTGGTCTCGGCGGAGGTCTTCTTCTCGCTCCCAGGTGGCTTCCTCCTCGGAATGATGACTCCACAGAACCTTGCAAAACTTGATGATCTTGCTGCGGGTGACTCTGTTTGCAGTCTCGAAAATTCGGACGGGTTTCTCCTTATAAGTCAGGTCACTGTCGAGCTGTATGGCCTCTAGGGGCACTGTGTCTCTCAACGGAATTTTGGCCATCTCAGCATGGCATTTCTTCAGCTGAGAAACATGGAATGCATCGTGAACTCCGGACAATCCTTCCGGCAATTCCAGCTTGTAAGCGACTTCTCCACGACGTTCGAGGATTTTGTAGGGGCCAATGAACCTGGGTGCCAACTTTCCTTTAACACCAAACCTCTTGATTCCACGAAGTGGGGACACACGGAGATATGCTCGGTCTCCAACTTCATACGTTATCTCCTTGCGTTTACTGTCGGCATAACTCTTCTGTCTCGACTGGGCTATCTTGAGTCTATCTCGAATCAGCTTGACCTTCTCTTCGGAGTCTCTGATAAGATCGGGACCAAAAAGTTTTCGGTCTCCAACACCATCCCACAGTAATGGTGTTCTACACCTCCTTCCGTATAGAGCTTCGAAAGGGGCCATCTTCAGACTGGTCTGATAGCTGTTGTTGTACGAGAACTCTGCATATGGCAAGTTGTCATCCCAGCTAGACCCATAGTCTAGCGCACAGGCTCTCAACATGTCCTCCAAAATCTGGTTGACTCTCTC
>NW_025288553.1:0-1096 GCF_018294505.1 Triticum aestivum
GAGATTTTGCACAACAGAGATGCAACTGGTCGAGTGGCGAAATGGGCGATTGAACTTCTTCCCCTTGATATCAAGTTTGAAGCAAAGAAAGCCATTAAGTCCCAGGCAATAGCAGATTTCCTCGCCGAGTGGATTGAACAGCAGCAGCCGACTGAAGTTCACTCGGAGCATTGGACCATGTTTTTTGATGGCTCTAAGATGTTGAATGGTTCCGGTGCTGGGGTTGTCCTGGTTTCCCCCAGAGGAGATAAGCTCAGATATGTGCTCCAGATTCACTTTGATTCCTCCAACAATGAGGCAGAGTATGAGGCCCTCTTATACGGATTGCGCATGGCCATTTCACTCGGCGTCCGTCGCCTGATGGTCTATGGCGATTCAGATTTAGTGGTCAACCAAGTGATGAAGGAGTGGGACGTGAGAAGCCCAACCATGACTGGATACTGCAGTGCAGTGAGGAAGCTGGAAAAGAAGTTCGAGGGGTTGGAGCTCCATCATATACCCCGACTGAAAAATCAAGCAGCTGATGATCTAGCAAAGATAGGTTCCAAGAGAGGAGCCATTCCGAGTGGTGTGTTCTTGGAGCATATACACACTCCGTCAGTCAAAGAAGATCCTTTCACCGAAGAAGCTCCATAGCCCAAGAGTGCCACAGATCCGACTGAGGTTGAAGTCCCAGCAGTGGTCGACTTGGTCATGGAGGTCTTGGTGGTCATTCCCGACTGGACAGTTCCGTATATCGCGTATATCCTGAGAAAAGAGCTTCCGGAGGATGAGGAAGAGGCTCGACAGATCGTCCGTCGATCTAAAGCCTTTACCGTAATCAAAGGACAGTTATATAGAGAAAGCGCGACTGGAGTTGGTCAGAAGTGCATAACACCAGAAGAAGGTCGAATCATCCTTAATGATATCCACTCGGGGACCTGTGGTCATCATGCGTCCTCTCGGACCATCGTGGCCAAAGCATACCGAGCCGGATTTTACTGGCCAAAGGCGAATGAGATGGCAAAGGAAATAGTGGATAAGTGCGAAGGATGTCAGTTCTACTCGAATATGTCGCACAAGCCTGCATCAGCTCTGAAGACCATTCCACTCGTCT
>NW_025288554.1:0-1096 GCF_018294505.1 Triticum aestivum
AAGCAACACTAGATGGTTTATTATTAGGCTTCATTTGTTGCTCAAATTCTTTTGCCACAATCTGATTTTCACTCTTATTCTTCTCCTGTTGTGCTTTATTAGCTCTATTAATATCATCTTTCAAAATGGAATCAGGAGTCATAGGAAGCAAAGTAATATTTTTATCCTTATGAACAAGAGTATAGTGATTGTTTCTACCATGGTGTACAGAATTTTTATCAAATTGCCATGGTCTACCAAGTAATAAGGAACATGCTTGCATAGGTACCACATCACAATCAACATAATCAGCATATGTAGAGATACTAAAATGCACACGAACAGTACGTGTTACCTTAACCTTGCCGCTGTTGTTGAACCATTGGATGTAGTAAGGATGTGGATGTGATCTTGTGGTGAGAGAAAGCTTCTCCACCATCTCCATGCTAGCCAAGTTGTTGCAGCTCCCTCCGTCTATGATGACGCGCACAGAACGTTCCTTCACAACTCCCTTGGTATGGAACAAATTGTGCCTTTGATTTTGCTCAGCTTGTGTGACCTGCACACTCAAAACACGTTGAGCAACTAAACATTCATACCTGTCAGCGTCTTTAGGAGCCATGTATTGCGTCTCATTATCAGAATCATCTCCACCATGTTCTTCACGTGTAATAAGAGCCAAAGTCTCCTCATCATAGTCACTAGCGGACTCATATCCACCATCCGCGGTAGCAATCATCACACGCGGAGATTTGCATTCCCTCGCATAATGACCTCCTCCCTTACAACGATGACAAATAATATCACTTGTGTGCCCTGTTGATGCCATGGAAGAAGAAGAACGCTGTGCAGGCCCCGCAGGTGCGCTCTTGGCAGATAATGGTGGTTGTGCCTGTTTTCTTGTATCACGGCTGGAGGTGGCACCGGATGGAGGTGCTGGTGCAGTTGAAGTAGAAGATGCACGTGGTGTCCATGATGAAGGTCGGCCTGCAGAAAAGTTAGTTCGCCCCAATGCTTGTCGATCCTGCACTTCACGTTCAGCTTTACAAGCAAGATGGAATAAACGAGTGATATTAGTATACTCCTTATAGTCTAAAATGGTCTGAATCTCTCTATT
>NW_025288555.1:0-1096 GCF_018294505.1 Triticum aestivum
AGGACGTAATTCTTCTGTGCAGCAATGAGGATAATCCTCAAGTTACGGACCCAGTCCGTGTAATTGCTACCATCATCTTTCAACTTAGCTTTCTCAAGGAACGCATTAAAATTCAACGGCACAACAGCACGGGCCATATATCTACAATTAACATAGACAAGCAAGATACTATCAGGTACTAAGTTCATGATAAATTTAAGTTCAATTAATCATATTACTTAAGAACTCCCACTTAGATAGACATCTCTCTAATCCTCTAAGTGATTGCGTGATCCAAAGCAACTAAACCATGTCCGATTAACATGTGAGATGGAGTAGTTTCAATGGTGAACATCACTATGTTGATCATATCTACTATATGATTCACGCTCGACCTTTCGGTCTCTGTGTTCCGAGGCCATATCTGTACATATGCTAGGCTCGTCAAGTTTAACCTGAGTATTCCGCGTGTGCAACTATTTTGCACCCGTTGTATTTGAACGTAGAGCCTATCACACCCGATTAACACGTGGTGTCTCAGCACGAAGAACTTTTGCAACGGTGCATACTCAGGGAGAACACTTTTATCTTGAAATTTTAGTGAGAGATCATCTTATAATGCTACCGTCAATCAAAGCAAGATAAGATGCATAAAGGATTAACGTCACATGCAATCAATATAAGTGATATGATATGGCCATCATCATCTTGTGCTTGTGATCTCCATCTCCGAAGCACCGTGCTTGTGATCTCCATCTCCGAAGCACCGTCATGATCACCATCGTCACCGGCTCGACACCTTGATCTCCATCGTAGTATCGTTGTCGTCTCGCCAACTTATTGCTTTTACGACTATCGCTACCGCTTAGTGATAAAGTAAAACTATTACATGGCGATTGCATCTCATACAATAAAGCGACAACCATATGGCTCCTGCCAGTTGCCGATAACTCGGTTACAAAACATGATCATCTCATACAACACATTATATCACATCATGTCTTGACCATATCACATCACAACATGCCCTGCAAAAACAAGTTAGACGACCTCTACTTTGTTGTTGCATATTTTACGTGGCTGCTACGGGCTTAGCAAGAACCGTTCTTACCTACGC
>NW_025288556.1:0-1096 GCF_018294505.1 Triticum aestivum
GCACCATGGGGTTCAACAACCATGGAAATCGCTTTGGGGCCCCAAAACGGTGAGTAATAGTCGACGAAACGGGCCAGAAGCGGCCCAAAATGCGAGTGTTGCTAACCGACACATAAACGCACCCCGGTGTTCGTCAATCATGGAAATCACACCGGGACGCCAAAACAGAGTAATAGTCCAAGAAACGGGCCAGAATTGGCAAAAACTATGAATGTTGATGACATACACGTAAGTGCACCTTGGAGTTCAACAACCATGGAAATCGCTCTGGGACCCCAAAGCGGCGAGTAATAGTGCACGGAACGGACCAGAATCGGCCAAAATTGTGAGTGTTGATGACCGAAACGTAAACGCACAACGGGGTTCGTAAATTGTGGAAATCACTCCAGGACCCCCGAAACTAAGTAATAGTCCAAGAAATGGGCCAAAAATCGGCCCAAACTGTGATTGTTGATGACATACATGTAAGCGCACCTTGGGGTTCAACAACTATGGAAATCTCTTCGGGACCCCAAAACGATGAGTAATAGTCCACGAAACGAGTCAGAATCGACAGAAACCATGAGTGTTGATGACCGATACGTAAACGCACCCCGGGGTTTGTTAATCAAGGAAAGCACTCCGGGACACCAAAACAGTGAGTAATAGTCCATGAAACGGGCCAGAATCGGCCAAAACTGCGAGTGCCAGAAAACGAGCCCGAATCGGCCGAAACTGCGAGTGTTGATGATCGACACGTAAACGCACCCCGGGGTTTGTTAATTGCGCAAGTCACACCGGGACCCCAAACAGTGAGTAATAGTCCACGAAACGGGCCAGAATCGGCCACAACTGTGAGTGTTCATGACCGACACGTAAACGCATTTTGGGGTTCAACAAATATGGAAATCGCTTCGGGCCCCTAAATGTTGAGTAATAGTCCTCGAATCGCGTCAGAATTGGCCAAAACTGTGAGTGTTGAGGACAGACACGCAAACGCACCCCGGGAATTGTCAATCATGGAAATCGCTCTGGGACGCCAAAATGGTGAATAATCATGCACGAAATGGACCAGAGTCGACCAAAATTGTGTGTTGATGACTGACATGTAAACGCA
>NW_025288557.1:0-1096 GCF_018294505.1 Triticum aestivum
GTGATCTTGAAGGTGTTCAAGATGGATCAGTCAAAGAAGGAGTTCTTGCCTGAGTTGTAAGGTATGAAGTTAAGACTTAAAGCTCGACCATGGCAGAATAGAGAGAAAGGAACGAAGGTCGTCCCCTATGCTTAAGACATAGGCTCTACAGTATGCTATGCTGTGTACCACACCTGAAGTGTGCTTTACCATGAGTCAGTCAAGGGGTACAAGAGTGATCCAAGAATGGATCACAGGACAGCGGTCAAAGTTATCCTTAGTAACTAGTGGACTAAGGAATTTTCTCAATTATGGAGGTGGTAAAAGAGTTCGTCGTAAAGGGTTACGTCGATGCAAGCTTAACACCTATCCGGATAGCTCTGAGTAGAGATACCGGATACGTATAATGGAGCAACAATTTAGAATAGCTCCAAGTAGAACAGTTATTTGGAATAGCTCCAAATAGAACGTGGTAGCTGCATCTAGGAGATGACATAGAGATTTGTAAAGCACACACGGATCTGAAAGGTTCAGACCCGTTGAATATAACCTCTCTCACAAGCATAACATGATCAAACCCAGAACTCATCGAGTGTTAATCACATGGTAAATGTGAACTAGATTATTGACTCTAGTAAACTCATTGGGTGTTAGTCACATGGGGATGTGACCTTGAGTGTTAATCACATATCGATGTAAACTAGATTATTGACTCTAGTGCAAGTGGGAGACTGTTGGAAATATGCCCTAGAGGCAATAATAAATTGATTATTATTATATTTCCTTGTTCATGATAATCGTTTATTATCCATGCTAGAATTGTATTGATAGGAAACTCAGATACATGTGTGGATACATAGACAACACCATGTCCCTAGTAAGCCTCTAGTTGACTAGCTCGTTAATCAATAGATGGTTACGGTTTCCTGACCATAGACATTGGATGTCGTTGATAACGGGATCACATCATTAGGAGAATGATGTGATGGACAAGACCCAATCCTAAGCCTAGCACAAGATCATGTAGTTCGTATGCTAAAGCTTTTCTAATGTCAAGTATCATTTCCTTAGACCATGAGATTGTGCAACTCCCGGATACCGTAGGAGTGCTTTGGGT
>NW_025288558.1:0-1096 GCF_018294505.1 Triticum aestivum
AACTTCCCTGCAGGGGTGCACCACATAGCCCAACACGCTCGATCCCATTTGGCCGGACACACTTTCCTGGGTCATGCCCGGCCTCGGAAGATCAACACGTCGCAGCCCCACCTAGGCAAAACAGAGAGGCCAGCACGCCGGTCTAAACCTAAGCGCGCAGGGGTCTGGGCCCATCGCCCTGAGCACACCTGCATGTTGCGTGGGCGGCCGAAAGCAGACCTAGCCTAGTGGCGTTCCAGTCCAATTCGGCGCGCGCCGCTCCGTCGCTGACGTCTGAAGTGCTTCGGCTGATACCACGACGTCGGGATACCCATAACTACTCCCACGTAGATGGTTAGTGCGTATAGGCTCGTAGCCAGACTCAAATCAAATACCAAGATCTCGTTAAGCGTGTTAAGTGTCCGCGAACGCCGAACAGGGCCAGGCCCACCTCTCTCCTAGGCGGTCTCAACCTGCCCTGTCGCTCCGCCACAAAGATCCACACAGAGGGCCGTCGGGACAAAGGTCCTTTCAGCCCCCAATCCGTGAATCACTCGCGGGTACTCTTCGAGCTGACCCGACTTTAGTCACCATCTGTATAGTATGTATGTATAGTATAGTATATACCCGTGATCACCTCCCAGGTGATCACGGCCCGATAGTATAGCAAGGCAGACTGACAAGAATGTAGGGCCAATGATGATAAACTAGCATCCTATACTAAGCATTTAGGATTGCAGGTAAGGTATCAACAGGTGTAGCATCAATGTCAGGCTATGCATCAGAATAGGTACAACAGAAAGCAGTAACATGCTACACTACTCTAATGCAAGCAGTATAGAGAAGAATAGGCGATATCTGGTGATCAAGGGGGGGGGCTTGCCTGGTTGCTCTGGCAAGAGAGAGGGGTCGTCAACTCCGTAGTCGAACTGGGCAGCAGCAGCGTCGGTCTCGTAGTCTACCGGAGAGAAGAGGGGGAAGAAACAATGAATACCAAGTAAACATATGCATATCGATGCATGACATGTCAAGAAGCGATGCTAGGCGTGCCCTAACGTGGTATGAGGTGGTACTGGTTAAGGGGGGAATCATCCGGGAAAGTATTCCCGGTGTTTCG
>NW_025288559.1:0-1096 GCF_018294505.1 Triticum aestivum
GCGATGCAGCGACCATGGATCAGGCAGGCGAGCTGACCAGCCGCCGAAGTGACGCTGCTTGCTCCGGCACATATGTACTCTGTTGCCGCTTCCACACTCCCTCCTTAGTTCCCTCTTGGTCATCACCATCTCCTCCTTGCTGCCTCTGCCGATGGAGAAGAGTTTCGCCGGCGCCGCCCTTAGATCCCTACCCGCTGCGCCGACTGAGGATGCCAGTGTCCGTGAACTTGTATTGCAGTTTTCGCTGTAACAGGCAGGGCAGTCCGTGTACCCGCAGTAGTGCCAAATGATCGGCGGATGGCATGATCATGGCGACACGCGCATGCAGGGGAACTGTATGTGCACCGGCGAGCGGACGTCCGCGAACACAATGGCTTTGTCCTGTTATTGGCTGCGTGATTAAGTGCTGATGGTGGTGCATGAATGGAGGCGTTGGCACCACGGCTGGTTTGGGATGGCACGCTGGGTCCGTTGGATTCTAGCTACTTGGCTCCACATGGACATGCTCATCGACGCTGTCAGCAAGGAGCAGCGCGTCATCGACAGACGGAGGCAACACTCCGGCAGCTCCTCGCCGGAGTTCGATTGTTCCGGGGTCATCGCTGTAGACGCGCAGGAAGCGTTATCGGAGCTGCTTTCTATGCTCAACAATGCACCTGTCCAGCCAGGGATAGGCATGCAGTAATATTATTAGCGATGTACTACTGCAACCTGAATTATATGCGCAAGCGGCAACCGCGGACTAAGAGCAACTCTAGCAGATCCCGCATCCCGCCGACCCGGATAACTTATTTGCAGTTCGCGCAAAACAACTTTTGGGGGTCGGTGCGGGTTGGTACTGTAAAACATAGGGTTTGGGAAACTGGCTCGACACCCTAAAACGGGGTGTGGCTATCTCACTATATAGACGTACCAAGAGGTACAATACAAGGCCTATACAAGACTATGTATATATAGTCTAACACCCTCCCTCAATCTTAACTGTAGCCTGAAGTACAAAGTAAGTTAAGATTGCGCCTACAGCCTACAAACTGTGGTTGTGGAAGAGGCTTCGTGAAGATGTCAGCAAGTTGATCTTTGGAGGAGATGAACTTGA
>NW_025288560.1:0-1096 GCF_018294505.1 Triticum aestivum
ATTACACCACACCCACGGTGCACCATTACTAACTTTGCCCAAAAATTCCACCGAATGCACCCCCTGGACCGCCTTTTCAGTTTAAAAAAATAAAAGAAAATGATGGAAATGTCAAAAAAAATAATATAAAATAAGTTTCCCATGTGATATGTGGTCTAGTTGTTGGGAAAATTTAAAAATATGAATTTTGACTTTATTTGCAAAATCTCTCTGGAATTTGTAAAATGGGCATAACTTTTGCATACGAACTCGGATTAAAAAGTTTTATATATGAAAAATCATCTACTCGAAAAGTTACATACGAATTGAACCGGGGGAACCCCGTACAACATCTTCAAAATCCCCAAAAACCTAATAGAACGAAAGATCTAGAGGGGGAAAATGAAAAAAAATTCAAACTTACTAGTGGCGCACCATTTGCTAGGTGCGCCACTAGTAACAGAAAAAAATTGGTTTCAAAAAAAAATTGGATTTTCTTCAAAATATGGTACGTAATATGACCGGGAAGTTTGAAATATTTTTTCAAAATTTCATCACACTCATGAACATGAACAAAGTCCTAGACATCAACAAGGTTTAATAGGATTAATATTATAGATATATCAACAAGTGCCTGTGAAGTGAGCTGGTGCTGGGGTTGGATAGAACTCTGAAGTTCAGCGTGCTTGGGCTGGAGTAGTGTGTGGATGGGTGACCTTTCGGGATGTTCGACCACGGAGTGCGATTTGACTTGAGATTAAGCATATTGACCCGAGATTAAGCCATAGTGACCCGAGATTAAGAAAAAAACGAAAAAATATTTGAAAAAAAAAATTCTGAAAAAAATTTGAAAAAAAATGTTAGTAATGGCGCACTTCTATGTGGTGCGCCATTACTATCTGACTTAGTAATGGCGCACCGTGTGATGTACTAATGGCGCACTGCCTGGTGCGCCATTAGTATACCAGATACTAATGGCGCACCTGTGTTGCGCCATTAGTAAAAAATTCTAATGGCGTGATGCTAGTGGCGCACCTGTAGTGCGCCATTAGTAGGCAAAACAGGTGCGCCACTAGCAGGCCTTTTCCTAGTAGTGAACTATAATAGCAAAGCTCGC
>NW_025288561.1:0-1096 GCF_018294505.1 Triticum aestivum
AATGAAACGGTAGTAGACGTTCTGCGGTAACGATGCAGCGTGAATATTATTAAATACTTGGAGCGCGATAAAATCATGAGTTTTTTACACAACGTGGGCACATGTGCTATAGGACTGATGGTAATTTTTCATAATTTTTTGTGATGGAGAAGTATCTGAACATTTCCCTCTACGCGGATTGCTCTTCGCACGTCTACGACTGTGGCCAGCGGCCTCCGGGGGCTAGCATACCGTCAAATCTTGCGTAGGCGGCCTCTCACAAATTTGGAAGTGTTGAGGCGGTTGCAAACGCCCAGCACGCGTCTCCGGGGTGGGCCCCCGCCCCTCACGGACGCCGCCGCCGTCGGCACCTGGAGGGGGGAAACGGACGCGTCGGGTCTACACGGAGTGGATGTAGCTGTGGGTTTGGCCCGGATGTTGCTCCAAAGTGTTCCTCTGGGCCGACCTAACACAACCGGGTGGAGAGGTCCACTGGTCAAAGCCCGTCCGTGCAAAGTCAAAGGGCTAGATCCCGTGGTCAAACGCTACAGGGTTAGCCGGGACGGGGGCCCTGGGTGGTAGCAATGCCACCAGAGCGTCGTACCGGGCCCTCATACATGCGGGGTGGTGTTGTGGCATGTCCGAAGAGGCGGCACGCGTCTCCGGGTTGTGGCCCCCCTCACGGACGGCAATGAAACGGTAGTAGACGTTCTGCGGTAACGATGCAGCGTGAATATTATTAAATACTTGGAGCGCGATAAAATAATGAGTTTTTTACACAACGTGGGCACATGTGCTATAGGACTGATGGTAATTTTTCATAATTTTTTGTGATGGAGAAGTATCTGAACACTTCCCTCCACGCGGATTGCTCTTCGCACGTCTACGACTGTGGCCGGCGGCCTCCGGGGGCTAGCATACCGTCAAATCTTGCGTAGGCGGCCTCTCACAAATTTGGAAGTGTTGAGGCGGTTGCAAACGCCCAGCACGCATCTCCGGGGCGTGCCCCCCCCCCCTCACGGACGCCGCCGCCGCCGGCACCTGGAGGGGGGAAACGGACGCGTCGGGTCTACACGGAGTGGATGTAGCTGTGGGTTTGGCCCGGATGTTGCTCCAA
>NW_025288562.1:0-1095 GCF_018294505.1 Triticum aestivum
AGCCAATGGCCTGATTCTCAAGGGATTGAAACCCCGACTGATGCGTGATCTCAAGCATGCAGCTGGAGCGTGGGTCGACGAACTTCCCTCGGTGCTTTGGGGACTGCGGACCACACCTAATCGATCGACCGGAAGAACTCCATTCTTCTTGGTCTACGGAGCTGAAGCAGTCTTGCCGAGTGATCTTCTCCACAATGCTCCTCGAGTTGAGATCTACAACGAAGCAGAAGCTGAACAAGCGCGGCAGGACGCAGTCGACCTTTTAGAGGAAGAAAGGGAGATGGCTCTGATCCGATCGACCATCTACCAACAAGATTTGCGTCGTTTCCACGCCAGAAATGTGAGGGGTCGAGCCTTCCAGGAAGGAGATTTAGTTCTCCGAGTGGATCAGAAGAAACATCACAAGCTTGCTCCTTCTTGGGAAGGGCCCTTCATCGTCACCAAAGTTCTCCACAACGGGGCGTATAGTCTTTACAACGTCGAACATAATATCGACGAGCCCCGAGCTTGGAACGCGGAACTACTCCGCCCATTTTACACTTAAGTTTATCACTCGGATGAGTTGCAATAAAGTACTCCTGTAGTTCATGGATTTCAAAATAATAGTGTCATAGTTCCTCCATAATTTTTGTCACTTTTTATTTTGTCCAATAAAATTTTCCCCTCAGTGGGTGACTTAGCCGCGAATCCGTTTCGCCTAAGTTTGTAAAAATCCTTACCGAGTGGTGAGCCAGACTCCCACTCGGAGGCTTAGCTGCGAATCCGTTTCGCCTAAGATTAAATAAAATCCTACCGAGTGGTAAGCCAGGCTTCCACTCGGAGGCTTAGCTGCAGTCCAAGTACTCGCCTAAGTTATAAAAATCCTACCGAGTGGTAAGCCAGACTTCCACTCGGAGGCTTAGCTGCAGTCCAAGTACTCGCCTAAGTTATAAAAATCCTACCGAGTGGTAAGCCAGACTTCCACTCGGAGGCTTAGCTGCAGTCCAAGTACTCGCCTAAGTTATAAAAATCCTACCGAGTGGTAAGCCAGACTTCCACTCGGAGGCTTAGCTGCAGTCCAAGTACTCGCCTAAGTTATAAAAATCCTACCGAGTG
>NW_025288563.1:0-1095 GCF_018294505.1 Triticum aestivum
CCCTACATCTGCTAGTCCACCTCTTCAAGAGATCCTGTAACCTACTCAGCTATGCTAGAGCCCATAATAGCTTGCGGCTGCACACGGAAGTTTCTAGCATGAACAATCTTATGATCCCTTTGAGCCTGGGTGGCGGACCTTATACATACAGACAACACTGGGTTCTCCAGGTGTCTCAATCCACCCAGATGTGAGTTTTAGTTGCCACCTTAAGTTAAACCATTATTAAACACTCACATCTGTCATGAATATCTCTCAAACCCAATCCACGTCTACGAGCATAGCACGGCAATAATAAAAGCAACGTAGAGGTAACTCCCAAGGGTTTGATAAGAAAACAGGTAATAGGTACTACCTCAACTACTTCCCAATACCCACAATTTAATTAGATCCTATTCATGCAATGTGTTTGAGGAAATAGATCTAATGCAATAAAACTGGGTATGAACGAGGTATGATCAAAGTGTTACTTGCCTTGCTGATGATCCGCAAAACCTAGCGAGTCGAAGTAACAAGCGGCACACTCCGGGTACTCTATCGCAAACAAACAAGCATACAATCAGTACTCATCTAATGCACAGGTAAAACTCAAAAGAAAGATCCAACCAGAAAGTTCAACTTAAGAACTCCGGTTTGCAAAAAGAATCAACTCGAAAGAAGCAACGAAAGTCAAACGGCGAAAGAAAGAAACTTCGTTTGCTAATCTGGATCTAGGTCAAATTTTACTGTAGCAAAAACTTGTTTGAGTAGATTAAACGGAAAGAGAATTTCGAGACGAAACTCTAGGCGCTTGAATCACATGATTCCGATAAACGAGCGAAAAGTTAAACAGATTCGAAGTTTCGATCAGAAATCGAATCTGAGAAAATAACGGGAAAATCCGACGAAAAGAAAAACGGACGAACGGTTAAAGAACGGACGTTCGTTAACAGAGAAAAACCGACGAACGCGTTCGTTAAAACGAAAGGTTCGGTGAACGCTCGCGAAATAAGAAAACCGAAGAAAAACCGATCTAGGTTTTTTTAAACAAAAGGTTTTTTTTTCAAAACCGGTCAACACGAACGGGCAGTACCTCGTCGGGCTCGCTCCGGCGAG
>NW_025288564.1:0-1095 GCF_018294505.1 Triticum aestivum
CCCCCTTGGCCGCCGCACCCCCTAGGAGATTGGATCTCCTAGGGCCGGCCACCCCCCCTTGGCACCCCTATATATAGTGGGGGAGAGGAGGGACTTCATACCTGAACGCCTTGGCCTTTGGTTGCCTCCTTCTCCCTCCCCAACACCTCCTCCTCCTCCATAGTGCTTAGCGAAGCTCTGCCGGAGTACTGCAGCTCCATCAACACCACGCCGTCGTGCTGCTGCTGGTGCCATCTCCCTCAACCTCTCCTCCCTCCCTTGCTGGATCAAGAAGGAGGAGACGTGGCTGTTCCGTACGTGTGTTGAACGCGGAGGTGCCGTCCGTTCGGCGCTGGTCATCGGTGATTTGGATCACGTCGGGTACGACTACATCATCACCGTTCTTTTGAACGCTTCCGCTCGCGATCTACAAAGGTATGTAGATGCATCTAATCACTCGTTGCTAGATGAACTCCTAGATGATCTTGGTGAAACGAGTAGGAAAATTTTTGTTTTCTGCAACGTTCCCCAACAGTGGCATCATGAGCTAGGTCTATGCGTAGTTCTTCTTGCGCGAGTAGAACACAATTTGTTGTGGGCGTAGATTTGTCAACTTTCTTGCCGTTACTAGTCCTTCCTTGCTTCAGCGGTATTGTGGGATGAAGCGGCCCGGACCAACCTTACACGTACGCTTATGTGAGACCGGTTCCACCGACTAACATGCACTAGTTGCATAAGGTGGCTGGCGGGTGTCTGTCTCTCCTACTTTAGTTGGAGCGGAATCGATGAACAGGGTCCTTATGAAGGGTAAATAGAAGTTGACAAATCACGTTGTGGCTTTAACGTAGGTAAGAAAACGTTCTTGCTAGAACCCTAATTCAGCCACGTAAAACTTGCAACAACAATTAGAGGACGTCTAACTTGTTTTTGCAGCAAGTGGTTTGTGATATGATATGGCCAAAGTTGTGATGAATGATGAATGATCTATATGTGATGTATGAGATGTTCATGCTATTGTAATAGGAATCACGACTTGCATGTCGATGAGTATGACAACCGGCAGGAGCCATAGGAGTTGTCTTTATTCTTTTATATGACCTGCGTGTCATCAAGAAA
>NW_025288565.1:0-1095 GCF_018294505.1 Triticum aestivum
GTGACATGTCCGAAGAGGCGGCACGCGTCTCCGGGGTTTGGCCCCCCTCACGGACGGCACCACCGCCGGCACCTGGAGGGGGGAAACGGATGCGTTGGGTCTACACGGAGGGGATCTTGCTGTGGGTCTGGCCCGGATGTTGCTCCAAAGTGTTCCTATGGGCTGACCTAACACAACCGGGTGGAGAGGTCCACTAGTCAAATCCCGTCCGTGCAAAGTCACAGGGCTAGATCCCGTGGTCAAACGCTACAGGGTTAGGTGGGTCGGGGGCCCTGGGGGTAGCAATGCCACCGGAGCATCGCACCGGGCCCTCATACATGCGGGGTGGTGTGGTGGCATGTCCGAAGAGGCGGCACGCGTCTCCGGGGCGTGGCCCCCCCTAACGGACGGCGATGACACGGTAGTAGCCATTCTGCGGTAACGATGCGGCGTGAATATTATTAAATACTCGGAGCGCGATAAAATCATGAGTTTTTCTTGCACGACGTGTGCACATGTGCTATAGGAACGATAATATTTTTTTCATAATTTTTGGTGATGGAGAAGTATCCGAAAAATCCCCTCTACGCGGATTGCCCTTCGCGCGTCTACGGTTGTGGCCGGCGGCCTCTGAGGCTAGCATGCCGCCAAATCTTGCGTAGGCAGCCTCTCATGTGTTTGGAAGTGTTGTGGTGGTTGCAAACGCCCGGCACGCGTGTTCGGGTGTGCCCCCCCTCACGGACGGCGCCGCCGCCGGAAAACGGACGCATCGGGTCTATACGGAGGGGATGTAGCTGTCGGTTTGGCCCGGATGTTGCTCCCAGGTGTCCCTCTGAGCTGACCTAACACAACCGGGTGGAGAGGTCCACTGTTCAAAGCCTGTCCGTGGAAAGTCAAAGGGCAAGATCTCGTGGTCAACCGCTCTAGGGTTAGGCAGGACAGGGGCCCTGGGGGGTAGCAATGCCACCGGAGCATCGCACCGGGCCCTCATACATGCGGGGTGGTGTGGTGGCATGTCCGAAGAGGCGGCACGCGTCTCCGGGGTTTGGCCCCCCTCACGGACGGTGCCACCGCCGGCACCTGGAGGGGGAAACGGACGCGTCGGGTCTACACGGA
>NW_025288566.1:0-1095 GCF_018294505.1 Triticum aestivum
ATCATCGCATGATGTACTGATCGTTTTCTTATCTTTCCGTTTCCTCGGTTTGCTACTCATGTCCTTCAAATAAAAAACCTGAGCGACATCTTTGGCAAGGACGAATGGTTCGTCAAGGTAACCAAGATTGTTGAAATCCACCATTGTCATTCCGTATTGCTCGTCCACCTTTACCCCACCTCCTGTTAGCTTGAACCATTTGCACCGGAACAAAGGGACCTTAAAGGAGGGTCCATAGTCAAGTTCCCATATCTCCTCTATGTAACCATAATATGTGACCTTTTGCCCATTCTCGGTTGCTGCATCAAAGCGGACACCACTGTTTTGGTTGGTGCTCTTTTTATCTTGGGCGATGGTGTAAAATGTATTCCCATTTATCTCGTACCCTTGGAAAGTTGTTATAGTCGAAGATGGTTTCTTGGCCAACATGTACAGCTGATCTCCAACATCATTGTCATTCATTAAATGTTTTCACAACCAACTGCCGAAAGTCTCCATGTGGGCCTTTCTAATCCAGGATTCAGGCTTCCCCGGGTTGTCCGAGCGTAAAATATTCTTGTGTTGCTCGAAGTACGGAGCCACCAAGCTGGAATTTTGCAGAACTGTGTGGTGTGCTTCATTCATAGAATGACCGTCCATACATATCGTGGATTCCCTTCCGATCTTGCCTTTTCCACTTAGTCTCCCCTCGTGCCGCGATTGAGGAATACCAATCGGCTTAAGGTCAGGAACATAGTCAATACAGAACTCAATTACCTCCTCATTTCCATAGCCCTTGACGATGCTTCCTTCTGGCCTAGCACGGTTACGAACATATTTCTTTAATACTCCCATGAACCTCTCAAAGGGGAACATATTGTGTAGAAATACAGGACCGAGAATGGAAATCTCTTCGACTAGGTGGACCAGGAGGTGCGTCATAATATCGAAGAAGGATGGTGGGAACACCAACTCGAAACTGACAAGGCATTGGACCACATCGTTCTGTAACCGTGGTAGATCTTCTGGATTGATTACCTTCTGAGAGATTGCATTGAGGAATGCACATAGCTTCACAATGGCTACTCGAACATTTTCCGGTAGGAGCCCCCTCAA
>NW_025288567.1:0-1095 GCF_018294505.1 Triticum aestivum
CCTTTGCTTTCTTTTTCTGTTTTGTTTTCTGTTTTCTCTTATTTGTTTATTTCCTTTTCTGTTTTATTTCATTTAAAAGTATTTAGACATTTTATAAAAATGTGTTTTCTCCACCATAATTACCAGTGTATTATTTAGAACCCACTGAACATTTTTGTTTGAATTTTTGAAAACTTTTATTTTCCACTTTAATTATATTTGAAGTTTGAACTAGGAGTTTGACAAGGGTGTGGTTCAAATGTGATCAAGCCCTGTTTAGCAACATGATTAGCTTAATCACAGGGGGTTACTGTAGCATGATTCTCAGGGTGTTACAAATCTCCTCCACTACAAGAAATCTCGTCCCGAGATTTAGGAGGTAGAAGAAAACAGTGCGGGGTATTCTTCGCGCAGACGATCCTCTCGTTCCCAAATGGCCTCATCTTCAGAATGGTGCGACCACTGGACTTTGAGAAACTTGATCGCCTTCTGACGTGTGCGGCGTTCAGCTTGGTCGAGAATGCGGACCGGATGCTCCTTATAGGAGAGGTCTTGCTGCAATTCGAGCACTTCATGATCCACAGCTCGGATTGGATCCTTGAAGCAACGGCGGAGCTGTGACACATGGAATACATCGTGAACCTTAGAAAGGTTCGGCGGTAGTTCCAGTTGGTATGCCACTTTTCCACGCCTTTCGAGAATAGTGAATGGGCCAATATAGCGAGGAGCTAGTTTGCCCTTGATCCCGAAGCGGTGAGCACCCTTCATAGGTGTGACTCGAAGATAAGCCTTTTCGCCAGGTTGATAGACCATGTCTTTATGATGACGGTCATACTGACTCTTCTGACGTGACTGAGCAGTCTTGAGATTCTCGCGAATAATGCGGACTTGTTCTTCGGCATCTTGGATAATATCCGGACCGAAGAGTGGACGTTCCCCAGTTTCTGACCAGTTCAGAGGGGTTCGGCACTTTCGTCCATATAACACTTCGAAGGGGGCCATCTTCAGACTAGCTTGATAGCTATTATTATAGGAGAACTCAGCATACGGGAGAGATTCCTCCCATTTCTTGCCGAAGGAAATAACGCAAGCTCGAAGCATGTCTTCGAGAACTTG
>NW_025288568.1:0-1095 GCF_018294505.1 Triticum aestivum
CCCACTATCTATCTTAGGGTTCAGGGTGGGGGGCGGGGTGCCTAGAGGGCTGGCGAGGGCGGAGGTGGGGAGTTGTCTCGGGGCGGCGAGGCGGCACTAGGGCCAGCGGTTCAGCCGGTGGTGGCTGGCTGCTCAGGGGGGTGCAGGTTGAAGATGAACTGCAGGTCCTCCCTAAACTACATGTCAAGTGCCTCTCTGCTACCACTGCGTTCAGTTTCGATAGTAGCATTCATATCCCACAGTAAGTTTCAATTTCGACAATTAAGTTCAGAGTCAACAGTTTTTACCCCATCTGTTGTAGTCAGGTGGTTTTTGGTGATGTAAATTTTACATCCATTTTACGTCGTCTATTGGAGATGCTATTAGAATCCCACTTGAGATTGACGATGTCTGTCTTGTGCTGCTTCAGCCTTGACGTCTTACAGCTCACTAGAGCTTCTCCAATGCTAGAACGATCCATCACAACAGAGCAGTGCCCTGGACGCCGTCTACAGATTCCTTAGATCTTCCTCCACACCTCCGACAGACACCTCTGCCTCAACAGCTTCAGCGACCAACCCAATGATGCTGAGGTCGACACGGCTATGGCAAAGAGGTTGTACACTTGTTACATCACTTATTACTATACATTCACGTCGATCCATTTGGGCTATTTTGGTTCAACGGAAAAACATAGCAATAGGGAATTTTCCAATGGCACTCTACTATTCAATTATTCATGCATTTTGTTGAAAGGAATGAAGCAAAACATCCACCTGGACCTACTTTTCAAAATGCTATGCATGAAACCAAGACCAAGTGCATTAGTGCCAGAATAACATTCTAACTGTACACGCTTTCATATGGTTTCACTTTATTTTGGCCATGTTTCTTTGCATCCTCTGCTCTTCCAATTACTGTAAACGAAACACCCAAGTTGACAGAAATCATGTGTTTACAAATGCTCTGTTTACCATGTGCATTTTCCTATCCCATTCCGGTGTTTTTCCTATCCATACATTTTAAGAATCATGCAAGCCAAATGAGCCCTTACAGACTTACTTCAGTTACAGGTATGTGTCAAAGGGAACTTTGTGTGGTTTGTCCTGCTCCTGC
>NW_025288569.1:0-1095 GCF_018294505.1 Triticum aestivum
CAAGCAATCAACGGATATCAATTGAACCTACTAGACCAATGATCCTACATGCAACAAGAATAAAGATATTATGATAAACGCAAAGGAGTGTTCTAAAGAAACTAGAGAAGCTCCCCATGATTTGTGCACACATAAGAATTTTTGTATTTGAATACAAAGTGCACAAAATAGGATCATAGCTCCCCCAAAATCAATAGAAACTCACATCCAGTGCAAGTGAGCATATAGGAAACAAAGCCTAGCGCTTGCAACAAGTACATGGTTGAGCAACATGTAAAAGAGGCAACTTAAGAATAGGCTCAACCAACATTACGTGTGTGAGTCATGGCGAAGCACTTGAGAGGACTAAAATTAGGATGAGCATTAGGCATCAACATAGTCTTGAAATAATGAGGCACACGGTGCAAGGCCTATCATTCCCACACACACAACTAGCAAGTGGGTTCACAAGCTTACTAATAAGCATATAAAGAACCTATGCTTGTGACAACCCGTGGTGAAGATAGAAGATGAAAGCCTCATCAAGACGAGGGATACCAATAAGATGGCAAAAGCCTCGTAAAGACAAGCATAGGGAAAATAATCTTCACCACACAAGAGTGCATCAAGATGCTACAATAGAGGACACGCACCCAAGGCAAAAGCTTTCACGGAGCCACCAAAGAAATAACATAAGAAAGACAAGGTGGACGTGAAAGAAAGGATATCAACTAGAGATGTAAGTTCTCTCAAGTGTATAAGGTTCTATGTAGACGAAATCATGATGATATATATATCTACAAAGAAGAATGTACACCCGAAATAGTTACAACACGAAGGAACAAGATATCCACAAGGAAGTCATAAATATACCAATAAGATATTTGCTTGAAAGCATAGCACTTGGCTAGATATGGTCTTATTGTATATAAATGAAGTCCAAACACACATCCATCAAGGGCATCACAACTAGCAACAAGAGATCATCGTTGGGATGCTTTGAGAAAGGAAACAAGTATCACAAGATATGAAATGAAAATCATGCCAAGATGCAACCTACACAAGGTTGAATGCAAGAGGAGAAAGCATGAATAGATACTTGTTACCGAGATATCA
>NW_025288570.1:0-1095 GCF_018294505.1 Triticum aestivum
GTAGATGGCAAGGCGATGATGATGGTGCGGCGGCGGCGTGACAACTTATGACCAGAACTCGAAACTCTAAAAGACTAGACTCTAAGACCAGCAACTTGACACGACGATGCAACCGCAAATTCAACAAAGCAAAAACCCTAAAAAGATTATGCAAAGGCTCAGATTGGTTCGGATATGATGAACTAACCCTAATTTTTTTTGTGGCTTTTTCGTGGACTGTAGGTATGAAGAACAGACTCGATCTAAACTACGAAAAACTGTAAAATCTCACCGAGCAACCTGGAAATCTGATACCACTTGATAGAGGCAAAGGTGTCCCGTCTTTCGATGAGATGATGAATATCGCTTTGATGGAAGTCGACTTTGACGATCCGACTACGAACGTGCGAGGACGTCGCGCCTTAGCAATCGCTAAACCAACTCCGAGAGGTTATCGACCACGCCGGAGCACGATCAACCTGACCACGAGGGTCTATTTCCTGCGAGCAAACGAAGAACAAGCAAGAAACTGAGATTGCAATCTGGATATTGCGAATATAAGATGAAAGCTTTATTGATCAAGGTGGAGTTCTGTGACGCCTTTGTCTGGTCGCTGAACACAAACGAAGTACGCGAAGTTGCAGCTATGGCGAACTTTTAATCTAAACAAAACCGAAAGTCTAAACGACACCCTAAGGGCTGTATATATGGAGGAAGAGGGGGGGGGGATTTCGTGGCCCTTGAGGAAGGGGTCCGAAACCAACCCTATCTCTTGTTTCCCCACACATACGGACTCTAAAAACAGCCTATACTTATGTATTTCGAAATTACATGGGCCTGGCCCAATAATAAGGTGACGCAGCACCTAGAATAGCCTCTGGACGAAAGTTATGAAGTAGCATCTTGTATATTTCGTCCAAGGCTTCATGCACGCATTATGGTGGCTTCAACGTCCTGAAATCATCACTTGTAACTCCGTTCTTGTTCCCCATGCGCATGCCATCATCTCCATGCTTGTTCTTGCTCCAATGTTCATCCTTCTCAAAGCTAGGCCCTTCATTTGTAAGCAAAACAAATGTATCCAATTTAGGCAACATCATATTCTCATGAACATTA
>NW_025288572.1:0-1095 GCF_018294505.1 Triticum aestivum
AAAACTGCTATGCGTACGCGTTGGGTTCCACCATATTATCAACGTGAATTGCTTCAAAAATTACAGCGCTTAAGACAAGGAAAAAATTCTGTAGAAGAATATTATCAGGAATTACAAACTGGCATGATTAGATGTGGTATTGTTGAGGAGAATGAAGCTATGCTTGCACGTTTTCTGGGTGGATTAAATAGAGAGATTCAGACCATTCTAGACTATAAGGAGTATACTAATATCACTCATTTATTCCATCTTGCTTGTAAAGCTGAACGTGAAGTGCAGGATCGACAAGCATTGGGGCGAACTAACTTTTCTGCAGGCCGACCTTCATCATGGACACCACGTGCATCTTCTACTTCAACTGCACCAGCACCTCCATCCGGTGCCACCTCCAGCCGTGATACAAGAAAACAGGCACAACCACCATTATCTGCCAAGAGCGCACCTGCGGGGCCTGCACAGCGTTCTTCTTCTTCCATGACATCAACAGGGCACACAAGTGATATTATTTGTCGTCATTGTAAGGGAGGAGGTCATTATGCGAGGGAATGCAAATCTTCGCGTGTGATGATTGCTACCGCGGATGCTAGATATGAGTCCGCTAGTGACTATGATGAGGAGACATTGGCTCTTATTACACGTGAAGAACATGGTGGAGATGATTCTGATCATGAGACGCAATACATGGCTCCTGAAGACGCTGACAGGTATGAATGTTTAGTTGCTCAACGTGTTTTGAGTGTGCAGGTCACACAAGCTGAGCAAAATCAGAGGCACAATTTGTTCCATACCAAGGGAGTTGTGAAGGAACGTTCTGTGCGCGTCATAATAGACGGAGGGAGCTGCAACAACTTGGCTAGCATGGAGATGGTGGAGAAGCTTTCTCTCACCACAAGACCACATCCACATCCTTACTACATCCAATGGTTCAACAACAGCGGCAAGGTTAAGGTAACACGTACTGTTCGTGTGCATTTTAGTATCTCTACATATGCTGATTATGTTGATTGTGATGTGGTACCTATGCAAGCATGTTCCTTATTACTTGGTAGACCATGGCAATTTGATAAAAATTCTGTACACCATGGTAGAAACAAT
>NW_025288573.1:0-1095 GCF_018294505.1 Triticum aestivum
GACCCAGCAATCAGAGCATACAAGTCAAAGCACAAGCGGAAGCTATCATGTCTGAGTACAGACATCTATAAATGAAAAGGCTGAGAAGCCTGACTATCTATCAGATCCTGCCGAGGGCACAAGATCGTAGCTGAGGTATCAAGCTAAACGTCGAAGTCCAAGCGGAACTACTAGTGAGACTGAAGTCTCTCTGCAAAAACATAAAATAGGCAAACGTGAGTACAAATGTACCCAGCAAGACTTACATCAGATCTATCTACATATGCATCATTATCAACAAAGGGGATGGTAGGGTTTGACTGCAGCAAGCCAGCTTTGACTCGGTGGCTATCCTGAACTACGACTGCAAGCGACTCTTTTGAGGTGGCGCACACGAGTCCACATATTCACCAACCAATACACCACTATGGATCCGCTCCCGTCTCCCTACGAGAACGCCATCCATAGCACTCACGCTTATCTTGCGTATTTTAGAGTATCCACTTTCACTTGTCTATGAACTATGCAATGGGGTCCAAGTTTCCATATCCGAGGAATCCGGCTATTCGAATAGATGATGTTAACCCTGCAGGGGTGTACTTCTTCACACACGCTTTCGCCACTTATCGCCCTGTACACGTCATGTACCTCGGCAACCTTCAAGCGGAAGACGGGCGAGGGAGTCGGCCACGACCTGAATAACCGAACAAGTCTCTAGTCCAGGTTTATCGCCTATTCGGGTTCCATCCGCAAGGAGATCCGGCCGGGGTGTCGCTCACGGCCCCAAACGATGTGTGCAGGGTTCCCAAGCCCACCAACCGGGTGCCACTTGGTACACCGTGCCACGGTGCCTAGTCTGTCCCAAGCCCACCTGTACCGGGTGCCACTTGGTAGACTACTAACACTACCTACAAACACCAGAAACTAGTTGCAACTCCTGGACAGAGATCATGTTGATTAATAAGTCGAGAGGGGCACTTAAGCATTCCAATGTGTGGTAGTAGCTGGTCATGGATCACAAACACAGAACTCAGTTCCTGAGGACGGCTGCAATGAGACAACCCACCATGTACTCCTACATGGCCTCTCACCGCTACCTTTACCAAATCGTGTTCA
>NW_025288574.1:0-1095 GCF_018294505.1 Triticum aestivum
CCTAGCCTCGCCGGACCCCCTCTCCCTCTCCCTCACGAGCTCGCCGGAAACCCGAGCCGCCGCCGCCGCCATTTTACTCGCCGCCGACGCCCTAGTCCTCCCCGACCACCCCCAACACCACCGAACCCCTCCCCGACCTCGTCCGCATCTCCCCGACGAGTCGCCGGAGCTCGCCGACGCCCGGACGCCCCGACGCACTCTCGCCGCCGCCGCCGCCGTCGCCGGAGTCCGGTAAGTCACCGGCATCGCCCTCCCCCGTCCGATCCTAGATCTAGGGCTAGGATTAGAAACCCCGAAGGGTTAGGTTTTATTCATAAAACCGGCCGGTTCCGATCGGTTTAGTTTTAGTTTAGGTTTCTATTTTTAGGCCGGTTCGTTTAGTTTAAACCTAGGCCCGTTTAGACTAAGTTACGCCTAGTGCACAATATAGGCCCATTAGGCCTTTTTCTTTTTAGTTTGAATTTTCTGTTTTAGCCGAATAGTTTCTGTTTTCAAAAATGTATATCTTTTATTCTGTTTAATATTTTTAGATGGTTCTTTTTTTTGTTGGATTGCAAATTTTCTATAGTTTCTGTAGAATATATATTTAGCTATGTTAAAAATAATTAAAATGGCTTTATTTTAGTTTTAGTCAGAATAGTAAATCTGCTATAACTTTAGTTAAAAAAATTATTTTTGCATGATTCCTTTTGACCCAACTTTATTTTTGTCATTGCCAAACCCTAGAAATTAACTTTGGTATTTTAGGATTAATAAATAATTAGTTTAAAGCAGAATCCTATTAATCCTAATTAATTAACTAGTTCCTGTTTTCCTATTAAATTAATTAGTAAATTAATTTATTTTTAACTTGTGATTAGTTATTCTAGGTTAGTTTCTGTCATCCTAATAGTTGAACTTTTATTTATAATTAATAAAAGTTTTTAAATTATTTTCTTAATAGAAATTGGATTAGACCTAAAATGAGTTTTATAATAGCTTTTTAATTAATTCTTTTTGCTCCTAGTTGCTTAGTGACACCTTTTCTGTTAAGTTAACTTAAAACCATGATTAGGTTATATTAAGGAATTTTTATTACATAAAAACTATTTTTTT
>NW_025288575.1:0-1095 GCF_018294505.1 Triticum aestivum
TATTCCTAGGCTAGATGATATGCTTGATGAATTGAGTGGCTCTACAATATTCTCCAAAGTTGATTTACGTAGTGGATACCATCAAATTCGTATGAAATTGGGAGATGAATGGAAAACAGCATTCAAAACTAAGTTTGGATTATATGAGTGGTTAGTCATGCCTTTTGGGTTAACTAATGCACCTAGTACTTTCATGAGATTAATGAACGAAGTTTTACGTGCTTTCATTGGACGATTTGTGGTAGTTTACTTTGATGACATATTGATTTATAGCAGATCTTTGGAAGAACATTTGGAACATTTACGTGCTGTTTTTATTGCTCTACGTGATGCACGTTTGTTTGGTAACCTTGGAAAGTGCACCTTTTGCACCGACCGAGTATCTTTTCTTGGCTATGTTGTTACTCCACAGGGAATTGAAGTTGATAAAGCCAAGATTGAAGCTATTGAGAGTTGGCCGCAACCCAAAACGGTCACATAAGTGAGGAGTTTTCTTGGCCTCGCTGGATTCTATAGGCGTTTTGTGAGAGATTTCAGCACCATTGCTGCACCTCTCAATGAGCTTACAAAGAAAGATGTGCCTTTTCTTTGGGGTACCGCACAGGAAGAAGCCTTCATGGTATTGAAAGATAAGTTGACACATGCTCCTTTACTCCAACTTCCTGATTTTAATAAGACTTTTGAGCTTGAATGTGATGCTAGTGGAATTGGATTAGGAGGTGTGTTATTACAAGATGGCAAACCTGTTGCATACTTCTCTGAAAAATTGAGTGGGCCTAGTCTGAATTATTCTACTTATGATAAAGAATTATATGCTCTTGTTCGGACTTTAGAAACATGGCAACATTATTTATGGCCCAAAGAATTTGTTATACATTCTGATCATGAATCTTTGAAACATATTAAAAGTCAAGCTAAACTGAATCGTAGACATGCTAAATGGGTTGAATTCATTGAGACTTTCCCTTATGTCATTAAACACAAGAAGGGAAAAGAAAATGTTATTGCTGATGCATTGTCTCGTCGCTATACTATGCTTTCACAACTTGACTTCAAAATATTTGGTTTGGAGACCATCAAAGATCAATATGTGCA
>NW_025288576.1:0-1095 GCF_018294505.1 Triticum aestivum
GTAAACGCACCCTGGGGTTCGTCAATCATGGAAATGACTCCGAGACCCCTAAATAGAGTAGTAGTCCAAGAAACGGGCCAGAATCGGCCCAAACTATGATTGTTGATGACCAACACGTAAGCGCACCTTGGAGTTCGACAACCATGGAAATCGCTTTGGGACCCCAAAACAGTGAGTAATAGTCCATGAAACGGTCCAGAATCGGCCAAAACTGCGAGTGTTGATGACCAAGACGTAAGGACACCTTGGGGTTCAACAACTATGGAAATCGCTTCGGGACCCCAAAACGGTGAGTAATAGTCCACGAAACCCGTCAGAATTGGCCAAAACTGTCAGTGTTGACGACGGACACATAAACGAACCCCGGGGTTCATCGATCGTGGAAATTGCTCTAGGTCCCCAAAACGCTGAGTGATAGTGCACAAAACGGACTAGAATCGGCCGAATATGTGAGTGTTGATGACCGACACGTAAACGCACCAAGGGTTCGTCAATCATTGAAATGACTCCAAGACCCCAAAATAGAGTAATAGTGCAAGAAACGGGCCAGAATCGGCCCAAATTGTGATTGTTGATGACCGACACGTAAGCGCACCTTGGAATTCGACAACCATGGAAATCGCTTTGGGACCCCAAAACGGTGAGTAAGAGTCCATGAAACGGGCCAGAATCGGCCAAAACTGCGAGTGTTGATGACCAACACGTTAGCACACAATGGAGTTCAACAACTATGGAATTCGCTTCGGGACCCCAAAACCGTGAGTAATAGTCCACGAAACATGTCAGAATTGGCCAAAACTGTGACTGTTGACGACAGACACATAAATGCACCCCGGGGTTCATCAATCATGGAAATCCCTCTGGGTCTCCAAAACACTGAGTAATAGTGCACGAAACGGACACGATTCGGCCAAATATGTGAGTGTTGATGACCGACACGTAAACGCACCCTGGGGTTCGTCAATCATGGAAATGACTCCGAGACCCCTAAATAGAGTAGTAGTCCAAGAAACGGGCCAGAATCGGCCCAAACTGTGATTGTTGATGACCAACACGTAAGCGCACCTTGGAGTTCGACAACCATGGAAATCGCTT
>NW_025288577.1:0-1095 GCF_018294505.1 Triticum aestivum
TTTGGGTTCAACAACCATGGAAATCGCTTTGGGACCCCAAAGCGGTGAGTAAAAGTCCACGAAACGGGCCAGAATCGGCCAAAACTGCGAGTGTTGATAACCGACACGTAAGCGCACCTTGGGGTTCAACAACTATGCAAATCGCTTCGGTACCCCAAAACGGTTAGTAATAGTACACGAAACGGGTTAGGATTGGCCGAAACTGTGAGTGTTGACAACGGACATGCAAACGCACCCTGGGATTGTCAATTGTGAAAATCGGTCCGGGACCCCAAAAAGGTGATTAATAGTCCACAAAACGGACAAGAATTGGCCAAAATTGTGGGTGGTTATGACCGACACATAAACGCAACCCGTGGTTCGTCAATCGTCGAAATCACTTCGGGACCCGAAAACTAAGTAATAGTCCAAGAAACAGGCCTGAATCGGCCCAAACCGCGAGTTTCGACGACCAACACGTAAGGACACATTGGGGTTCAACAACCCTGGAAATCGCTTTGGGACCCCAAAACGGTGAGTAAAAGTCCCTGAAACAGGCTAGAATCGGCCAAAACTACGAGTGTTGATGACCGACACGTAAGCGCACCTTGGGGTTCAACAACTATGCAAATCGCTTTGGGCCCCCAAAATGGTAAGTACTAGTCCACAAAACGTGTCAGAATTGGCAAAACTGTGAGTGTTGACGACAGACGCATAAACGCACCTCGGGGATTGTCAATCATGGAAATCGCTCGGACCCCAAAACGGGGAGTAATAGTCCACGAAAGGGACCAGAATTGGCAAAAATTATGAGTGTTGATGGCTGACACGTAAACGCACCTCGGAGTTCACAAATCGTGGGAATCACTCCGAGACCCCAAAACAGTGAGTAATAGTCCACGAAACGGTCAGAATTCACCAAAACTGTGAGTATTAACGCCCCAGATGCAAACACACTATGGGGATCGTCAATCGTGAAAATCGCTCCGAGAGCCCAAAACGGGCCAGAATCGTGAGTAATAGTCGACGAAACGGACCAGAATTAGCCAAAATTGTGAGTGTTGATGACCGACACATAAGCACGCCTTGGGGTTCAACAACCATGAAAATCTCTTT
>NW_025288578.1:0-1095 GCF_018294505.1 Triticum aestivum
AATAAGTTTTAAAAAATGAAATCCCTTTGTAACAGACGAGTTCCGGATGAAATCCTGATACTTTGAAAGAGATTGTCCGTTTTGTACACGAAGTGCATCCAGTTTTTGCCGTAACCCTCTCAACTTTCTTGCACATGCTATGTGGATGAAATGATGATATCATGCCAACTTTCGACCTTTTCAGAGTTCATTTGAAATGCTTTTCAATTTTAGGGTCTTATAGCTCAAAATAATTAGTAAATGCATGAAAAATAACAAATGAAGTCATAAAGGATTGAAAAATGATGATGTGGCTTTGAATGGTGCATTTTGAACACACAAAAAGTCAGGAGTTCAAATAAGTTTAAAAAAATGAAATCCCTTTGTCACAGACGAGTTTCCGGATGAAATCCTGATACTTTGAAAGAGATTGTCCGTTTTGTACACGAAGTGCATCCAGTTTTTGCCGTAACCCTCTCAACTTTCTTGCACATGCTATGTGGATGAAATGATTATATCATGCCAACTTTCAACCTTTTCAGACTTCATTTGAAATGCTTTTCAATTTTAGGGTCTTCTAGCTCAAAATAATTAGTAATGCATGAAAAATAACAAATGAAGTCAGAAAGGATTGAAAAATGATGATGTGGCTTTGACTGGTGCATTTTGAACACACAAAAAGTCAGGAGTTCAAATAAGTTTTAAAAAATGAAATCCCTTTGTAACAAACGAGTTTCCGGATGAAATCCTGATACTTTGAAAGAGATTGTCCGTTTTGTACACGAAGTGCATCCAGTTTTTGCCGTAACCCTCTCAACTTTCTTGCACATGCTATGTGGATGAAATGATGATATCATGCCAACTTTCGACCTTTTCAGAGTTCATTTGAAATGCTTTTCAATTTTAGGGTCTTCTAGCTCAAAATAATTAGTAAATGCAAGAAAAATAACAAATGAAGTCAGAAAGGATTGAAAAATGATGATGTGGCTTTGAATGGTGCATTTTGAACACACAAAAAGTCAGGAGTTCAAATAAGTTTTAAAAAATGAAATCCCTTTGTAACAGACGAGTTTCCGGATGAAATCCTGATACTTTGAAAGAGATTGTCCGTTTTGT
>NW_025288579.1:0-1095 GCF_018294505.1 Triticum aestivum
GATGAGATGAGATGTGCACGGGGGGTATGAAGCTCACCACGCCAACGTGAGGGGGCAGGGTAGGAAGAAGCAGAGCCATGAGGGAGGGAGGGAGGGCTCGTGCGTTCGGTCGTCCAGCTGCTGCCGCAGCTGCAGGTCATGCGTCCAGATCCGGGGCAGTCATCCCGCACACAAAATAAAAGAAACCAAGGAAGGAATCACGAGCAGGGGGAGATGATGAATCCGAGGAAGAACGTCCGCAGGTACACACTCACCATAGCCGTCACCGGAGATCCGCGGTCGCCGGCGCGCGTCCTTGAAGGTTGAGGCGTCGTCCTTGAGGGTAGGGTTTGGGGCGTCTCCGTCCGTCCATGGCTTCTGCCGGGCCGGGTCGGACCTCCATGGCCGACCTCCCTCGAGGACGGACGCGGATCAGGTCGATGACGGCGCGCTGATGCCGCCGTGGATCTGGGCGCTCCCTCTTCCTTCCCTTCCCTTGCCTTCCCTTCCCTTCCCTTCCCTTCACTTCCCTTGGGATTCCCTTGGGAGAGGAATAGAAGGTTGGGGGCGGCGGCGCAGGGGGGCGAGGAGATTGCCGACGGCGGTGTTGGATTGGGGTGCGGCGGCGGCTGCGACTGGAGACGGGAGATGGGGCGGCGGCGATGGAGCGGGAGATGGGGCGGCGGCGGTGGAGCGGGAGACGAGGGAAGAGAGAGGTCGCAGCGGGAGGGGTGGATCGAGAGGAGGGGAAGCTGTATTTTTTACGTGGGAGGTGAGACAGAAATAAGTCAGACGAAAAAAAACCAGCGAAAAAAAACCGGACGAAAATGGTGGGACGAAAATGATGGGACGAAAATAAAACCCGGAACGCGACCTACCACTTTCTTTGTTACATTCAGCTATAACAATCAGGTATCTTTATAGCTATAACATTCAGATATGTATCAGTAAATCGTGTCTTCCATAGCTATGTATATGTATACCTATGTATCTGACAACATGAGTGTACGTATAATTCAGGACAGGTGAAGCATAAAGTTAGAAAATAACAAACAGAAAAATACATGTTTTCCTCCTCGATTTGTACATACCTGTGTTCCTCCTCGATGCAGGGCA
>NW_025288580.1:0-1095 GCF_018294505.1 Triticum aestivum
AGTCGAGCCACTTCTTCACCGATGGCCTTTCTCTTCTGGACGGCGGACCGCCGAAGATGCTCTTTGACTGGTTTTGCAGACGAGTCGACTCTTAGGCGATGCTCAGCCAGTCCCCTGGGAACACCTGGCATGTCAGCGGGCTTCCATGCAAAAATGTCCCAGTTCTCACGGAGGAACTGGATGAGCGCTTCTTCCTATTTTGGGTCGAGTGTTGTGGAGATGCGGGTCGGAGCTGCTTCGGGGTCGGTCGGGTGAATGTGAACAGGCTTCGTCTCACCGGACGACTGGAATGCAGACTCTGTGGCGGGCTTCTTGGATCGCAGCAAGTCACTCGGATCTGTGTTTTGCTTGTATTCTTCGAACTCGACCGCTGTCACTTGGGAATCGGCAATCTTGGAGCCCTTCTGAAAGCACTCCTCTGCCTTTTTCCTATCACCGGTGACAGTGATCACACCTTTGGGGCCGGGCATCTTCAATTTGAGGTACACGTAACATGGTCGAGCCATGAACCATGCATAGGCTGGTCTCCCCAAAATGGCATGATATGCACTTTGAAAATCCACGACCTCAAATGTCAACTTTTCTTTGCGAAAATGCTTCGAATCGCCAAACACTACGTCCAAAGCTATCTGGCCGAGTGACTCGGCCTTCTTCCCTGGTATAACTCCATGGAAGCTCATGTTACTAGTGCTCAGTCGGGACATCGGGATGCCCATACCTTTCAATGTGTCTGCATACAATAAGTTCAGCCCACTTCCACCATCCATCAGCACCTTTGTCAGTCGAGTGCCTTCGACAACTGGATCGACCACCAAAGCTTGCCTCCCGGGGGTGGCAATATGAGTCGGGTGATCAGATTGGTCGAATGTGATGGGTGTTTGAGACCACTTCAGATAATTTGCCTTTGCTGGGGCAACCATGTTCACCTCTCGGTTAATCACTTTCAGTCGACTTCTGCTTTCCACATCTGCAAAGATCATCAGAGTGGAGTTGATATGCGGATATCCTCCCTCACTGTCCTCTTTGTCTTCGGCCTTGTCCGACTCCTTCTCCTTGTCCTTAGACTGTTTTCCCTGAAACTGCTGGATCAGGAGT
>NW_025288581.1:0-1095 GCF_018294505.1 Triticum aestivum
TATGGAGGAAGAGGGGGGGAATTTCGTGGCCCTTGGTGGAGGGGTCCGAAATCAACCCTATCTCTTGTTTCCCCACACATACGGACTCTAAAAATAGCCTATACTTATGTATTTCGAAATTACATGGGCCTGGCCCAATAATAAGGTGACGCAGCACCTAAAATAGCCTCGGGACGAAATTTATGAAGTGGCATCTTGTATATTTCGTCCAAGGCTTCATGCACCCATTATGGTGGCTTCAAAGTCCTGAAATCATCACTTGTAACTCCGTTCTTGTTCCCCTTGCGCATGCCATCATCTCCATGCTTGTTCTTGCTCCAATGTTCATCCTTCTCCAAGCTAGGCCCTTCATTTGTAAGCAAAACAAATGTATCCAATTTAGGCAGCATCATATTCTCATGAACATTAGAATCATTACCAAGAAACGAAAGTACCTGATAATTTAGTTGGCGTGCACGAGCTCTAGTAATTGGTCCAGTACGTATAGCAGCAGGGGCTGTGGGTGTAACAATTGTATTGATGTCCTCATCATCCTCCCCTTCTTGAAATGAAGTCGTCCTCGACGGAAGTTCATCTTCCTCACCCAAATAAGGCTTCAAATCTGCAATGTTAAAAGTGGGACTAACCCCAAAATCTGCAGGCAGCTCAAGTTTATATGCATTATCATTTGTTTTCTCTAACACCTTAAAGGGACCATCAGCACGTGGCATTAACTTTGATTTGCGCAAATCAGGAAATCTATCCTTACGCAAATATAACCAAACAAGATCTCCAGGTGCAAACACAACATGTTTTCTACCCTTATCTCCAGCAAGTTTATATTTAGCATTCATGCGCTCAATGTTTTCCTTAGTTAACTCATGCATTTTTAAAATCAATTCAGCACGTTGTTTAGCATCAAAATTAACCTTCTCCGAAGATGGAAGAGGCAACAAATCAATAGGTGCACGAGGTAGGAAACCATACACAACTTCAAAAGGGCACATCTTAGTAGTAGAATGCAATGAACGATTATAAGCAAATTCAATATGAGGCAAGCATTCCTCCCACATTTTCTTATTATTCTTCAAAACAGCCCTAAGCATAGTAGACAAC
>NW_025288582.1:0-1095 GCF_018294505.1 Triticum aestivum
GCATGCCATCATCTCCATGCTTGTTCTTGCTCCAATGTTCATCCTTCTCCAAGCTAGGCCCTTCATTTGTAAGCAAAACAAATGTATCCAATTTAGGCAGCATCATATTCTCATGAACATTAGAATCATTACCAAGAAACGAAAGTACCTGGTAATTTAGTTGGCGTGCACGAGCTCTAGTAATTGGTCCAGTATGTATAGCAGCAGGGGCTGTGGGTGTAACAATTGTATTGATGTCCTCATCATCCTCCCCTTCTTGAAATGAAGTCGTCCTCGACGGAAGTTCATCTTCCTCACCCAAATAAGGCTTCAAATCTGCAATGTTAAAAGTGGGACTAACCCCAAAATATGCAGGCAGCTCAAGTTTATATGCATTATCATTTATTTTCTCTAACACCTTAAAGGGACCAGCAGCACGTGGCATTAACTTTGATTTGCGCAAATCAGGAAATCTATCCTTACGCAAATGTAACCAAACAAGATCTCCAGGTGCAAACACAACATGTTTTCTACCCTTATCTCCAGCAAGTTTATATTTAGCATTCATGCGCTCAATGTTTTCCTTAGTTAACTCATGCATTTTTAAAATCAATTCAGCACGTTGTTTAGCATCAAAATGAACCTTCTCCGAAGATGGAAGAGGCAACAAATCAATAGGTGCACGAGGTAGGAAACCATACACAACTTCAAAAGGGCACATCTTAGTAGTAGAATGCAATGAACGATTATAAGCAAATTCAATATGAGGCAAGCATTCCTCCCACATTTTCTTATTATTCTTCAAAACAGCCCTAAGCATAGTAGACAACGTTCTATTGACTACTTCAGTTTGTCCATCAGTTTGGGGGTGACAAGTAGTACTAAAAAGCAGTTTAGTCCCCAACTTAGCCCATAAACATCTCCAAAAGTGGCTAAGAAATTTAGTATCACGATCTGAAACAATAGTATTTGGCACACCATGCAAGCGAATAATTTCACGAAAGAACAAATCAGCAACATTAACAGCATCATCGCTTTTATGACATGGTATAAAGTGTGCCATTTTTGAGAATCTATCCACGACAACAAATATGCTATCCCTCCCCTTCTTTGTTC
>NW_025288583.1:0-1095 GCF_018294505.1 Triticum aestivum
CATCTGTACTATTTTCATGCATGATCAAACAAGTTAACTTGATGTTTTAATCAGAACAAGAAAAGGCACTTTAAAAGGCCATATTTGAATTTGGAATTTGAATCTTTGATTTAAATTTGTTCAAACCCCTCTGACTTTAGTTGCATTAGCCCAACACACTCATATTGCCATGTTTCATGCATGCATCATATTGTTGCACATTGTTTGGTGATGCTTGTGTATCGATGTCCTTTGCGACAGGATCTGTCCCCGAGGAGTACCGTGATTACCCTAACGAAGAATCGTATCCGTGCAACGAACCATCAGGCAAGCAACCAACCATTTGATCATATCGATACAATCCCATGTTCTCGCTCCTGCCCTCTTTTACTGCATTAAGACAACGCGATTCAAACTGCTGTGTGCTACGGTAGTTGAACCCATTTCCTCTGCATGACCTGTCATTGCCACAGTAACTAGATGAAACCCACTAGCATGTGTAGGAGTTGATTGAGCCATATGTATGTGTTGTTCCTACCTTGCTATGCCTGCTATGCTTAGAGTCGTGTCAGGTCTGGTTCATTTGGGTGATGGGCTAGAGTGAAATGTTAATGTCGGTAATGAGATTTGTGTGGTGAACACGATTTGGTAAAGGTATCGATGAGAGGCCATGTAGGAGTACATGGTGGGTTGTTTCATTGAAGCCGACCTTAAGCACTGAGATCTGTATGTGTGATTTAAGAATCAGCTACTACCATGCATTGGGCCCTGAAATATGACCCCGCTCGACTTCTTATTCACCCTAGCTCTCTGTCCAGGAGTTGCAAGTAGTTTCTGGTGTTTGTAGCCTACTGGAGGCCGTGGACAGCGCTGACCGTAGGGGTGGGCTGTGATGCGGTAGGTACGTGGCACGGTGTACCGAATACCCGTTAGGTATCTCGGGAACCCTGTTCACATCGTTCGGGGCCGTATGGGAAACCTCGGCCGGACTCCCTGCGGATGGAACCTGAATAGGCGATAAACCTGGACTAGAGGCTTAAGTGTTTAGGTAGGTCGTGGTCTACACCCACGTCGGCTTTCGCTTGAAGTCTGCCGAGCACATGTCGTGTGCAGACG
>NW_025288584.1:0-1095 GCF_018294505.1 Triticum aestivum
TGGAGTAGGCGGCAGTGTAGTATCCCTCCGCACCAACGTCAGATGCGATAGGAATGTGCCTGAAAGGGGAAGTGTCCAATGCCTGATACTCTCCACGAAGACGTGTCAGAGCAGCATGAGCCGCATCGTGGACTGCCATCTCGATGGTCACTCCAACACCATGAGCGGTGTGCAGCACGGTAGTGGACTCATACTCCCGAGAGTAGAGGTGGACGATGGCACGGTACTGCTCCTGGTTAAAGTCCTGGTACTCCTCGTAGACGGTGTACTCAGGGTGCCAGCGATAACCCAGATAGGTCATCATATCAGCTAGCACAGCAGGTGATCCTGAGGCACCAATGGCCGCAGTGTGGCGCACGACCTGCCTCGTGGGTTCCATCTGAAAACAAAGATGTTTCAATGGAGTCAAATGACAATATGGGCACTATTCAAAATGCTATCCTACAGAATAACTATGGCTTATCCAACTTCGGGGTGAACGTGGTAACGGGATCCTAATGTTAGAGTTAGTAAATTCGTTTAACCCGAGTAGAAAAGAGTTCAGAGTCCCAGAGCAAAGGTCGAGGAGTAAAAGATCCTAGTACCACCCGATGGCGACGTGGGCCCGTAAGGCACACAACCATGTTAGTAAAAGTTTTGTAGTGACTAGACTCGACTTCGGCCAAGGAGTGTGGAAGGGGGATTCCTACAGGCAGTCGGCTCTGATACCAACTTGTAACGCCCCCGATTCAATCGTACACTAATCATGCACGCAAATGTGTACGATCAAGATCAGGGACTCACGGGAAGATATCACAACACAACTCTACAAATAAAATAAGTCATACAAGCATCATAATACAAGCCAGGGGCCTCGAGGGCTCGAATACAAGTGCTCGATCATAGACGAGTCAGCGGAAGCAACAATATCTGAGTACAGACATAAGTTAAACAAGTCTGCCTTAAGAAGGCTAGCACAAACTGGGATACAGATCGAAAGAGGCGCAGGCCTCCTGCCTGGGATCCTCCTAAACTACTCCAGGTCGTCATCAGCGGGCAGCACGTAGTAGTAGGCACCTCCAGTGTAGTAGGGGTCGTCGTCGACGGTGGCGTCTG
>NW_025288585.1:0-1095 GCF_018294505.1 Triticum aestivum
GCCCATGTAATTTCGAAATACATAAGTATAGGCTATTTTTAGAGTCCGTATGTGTGGGGAAACAAGAGATAGGGTTGATTTCGGACCCCTCCACCAAGGGCCACGAAATTCTCCCCCTCTTCCTCCATATATACAGCCCTTAGGGCATCGTTTAGACTTTGGGTTTTGTTTAGATTAAAAGTTCGCCATAGCTGCAACTTCGCGTACTTCGTTTGTGTTCAACGACCAGACAAAGGCGTCACAGAACCCCACCTTGATCAATAAAGCTTTCATCTTATATTCGCAATATCCAGATTGCAATCTTAGTTTCTTGCTTGTTCTTCGTTTGCTCGCAGGAAACAGACCCTCGTGGTCAGGTTGATCGTGCTCCAGCGTGGTCAATAACCTTTCGGAGTTGGTTTAGCGATTGCTAAGGCGCGACGTCCTCGCACGTTCGTAGTCGGATCGTCAAAGTCGACTTCCACCAAAGCGAAATCCATCATCTCATCGAAAGACGGGACACCTTTGCCTCTATCAAGTGGTATCAGATTTCCAGGTTGCTCGGTGAGATTTTACAGTTTTTCGTAGTTTAGATCGAGTCTGTTCTTCATACCTATAGTCCACGAAAAAGCCAAAAAAAAATTAGGGTTAGTCATCCCATCCGAACCAATCTGAGCCTTGCATAATCTTTTCTGTATTTGCTTTGTTGAATTTGCGGTTGCATCGTCGTGTTCAGTTGCTGGTCTTAGCGTCTAGTCTTTTAGAGTTTCGAGTTCTGTTCACAAGTTGTCACGCCGTCGCCGCACCATCATCATCGCCCCTGCCATCTACCACCACCGCTCCGAATCCGTATCCATATACCACCACCAATCCGTGTCCATATACCACCACCGATCCATATCCATATACTACCACCGCTGCCATCTACCACCACCATATATCCACCACCAATCCGAGTTCCTTGCTTATTAGGTTTGTTTTCGGGATCAATCTAGATTCCGATTCGTGTTTCCTTGCCGGAGTAGGTTTCGGAAAAAAAAAAAAAAAGTCGGGTAGCCACGCTCCGTTTAGGCCCAAAATTTTTCGAAAACGCATTTTTCGAAAAAATTTCTGGCT
>NW_025288586.1:0-1095 GCF_018294505.1 Triticum aestivum
AGAAGAATTGGCAAACTCAACGCCCACAACTGCTTTGTGTTCTACTCGTGCATAGTAACTACGCATAAACCTGGCTCTGATACCACTGTTGGGAATCGTAGCATAATTTTAAAATTTTCCTACGCTCACCAAGATGCATCTATGGAGTCTACTAGCAACGAGGGGAAAGGAGTCCATCTACATACCCTTGTAGATCGCGAGCAGAAGCGTTCCAATGAACGTGGATGACGGAGTTGTACTCGTCGTGATCCAAATCACTGATGACCGAGTGCCGAACGGACGGCACCTCCGCGTTCAACACACGTACGGTGCAGCGACGTCTCCTTCTTCTTGATCCAGCAAGGGGGAAGGAGAGGTTGATGGAGATTCAGCAGCACGACGGCGTGGTGGTGGATGTAGCGGGATGCCGGCAGGGTTTCGCCGAGCTTCTACGAGCGAGAGAGGTGTAGCAGGGGAGGAGGGAGGCGCCCAAGGCTGAGATATTGCTGCCCTCCCTCCCCCCCTTTATATAGGCCCCCTTGGGAGGGGGGCGCCGGCCAAACCCATCTAGGGTGGGGGGGGGGGGCGGCCAAGGGGGGTGCCTTGCCCCCCAAGGCAAGTGGGAAGCCCCCCCACCCTAGGGTTTGCAACCCTAGGCGCAAGGGGGGAGGCCCATGGGGGGCGCCCAGCCCACTAGGGGCTGGTTCCCTTCCCACTTTAGCCCACGGGGCCCTCCGGGATAGGTGGCCCCACCCGGTGGACCCCCGGGACCCTTCCGGTGGTCCCGGTACAATACCGGTAACCCCCAAAACTTTCCCGGTGGCCGAAACTTGACTTCCTATATATAATTCTTCACCTGCGGACCATTCCGGAACCTCTTGTGACGTCCGGGATCTCATCCGGGACTCCGAACAACTTTCGGGTTTCCGCATACACATATCTCTACAACCCTAGCGTCACCGAACCTTAAGTGTGTCGACCCTACGGGTTTGGGAGACATGCAGACATGACCGAGACGCCTCTCCGGTCAATAACCAACAGCAGGATCTGGATACCCATGCTGGCTCCCACATGTTCCACGATGATCTCATCGGATGAACCACGGTGTCGAGGATT
>NW_025288587.1:0-1095 GCF_018294505.1 Triticum aestivum
AAGTCAGAAAGGATTGAAAAATGATGGTGTGGCTTTGAATGGTGCATTTTGAACACACAAAAAGTCAGGAGTTCAAATAAGTTTTAAAAAATGAAATCCCTTTGTAACAGACGAGTTTCCGTATGAAATCCTGATACTTTGAAAGAGATTGTCCGTTTTGTACACGAAGTGCATCCAGTTTTTGCCGTAACCCTCTCAAATTTCTTGCACATGCTATGTGGATGAAATGATGATACCATGCCAACTTTCAACCTTTTCAGAGTTCATTTGAAATGCTTTTCAATTTTATGGTCTTATAGCTCAAAATAATTAGTAAATGGATGAAAAATAACAAATGAAGTCAGAAAGGATTGAAAAATGATGATGTCGCTTTGAATGTTTAATTTTGAACACACAAAAAGTCAGGAGTTCCAATAAGTTTTAAAAAATGAAATCCCTTTGTAACAGATGGGTTTCCGTATGAAATCCTGATACTTTGAAAGAGATTGTCCGTTTTGTACACGAAGTGCATCCACTTTTTGCCGTAACCCTCTCAACTTTCTTGCACATGCTATGTGGATGAAATGTTGATACCATGCCAACTTTCAACCTTTTCAGAGTTCATTTGAAATGCTTTTCAATTTTATGGTCTTATAGCTCAAAGTAATTAGTAAATGCATGAAAAATAACAAATGAAGTGAGAAAGGATTGAAAAATAATGATGTGGCTTTGAATGTTGCATTTTGAACACACAAGAAGTCAGGAGTTCAAATAAGTTTTAAAAAATGAAATCCCTTTGTAACAGACGAGTTTCCGTATGAAATCCTGATACTTTGAAAGAGATTGTCCGTTTTCTACACGAAGTGCATCTAGTTTTTGCCGTAACCCTCCCAACTATCTTGCACATGCTATGTGGATGAAATGATGATACCATGCCAACTTTCAACCTTTTCACAGTTCATTTGAAATGCTTTTCAATTTTATGGTCTTATAGCTCAAAATAATTAGTAAATGCATGAAAAATAACAAATGAAGTCAGAAAGGATTGAAAAATGATGGTGTGGCTTTGAATGGTGCATTTTGAACACACAAAAAGTCAGGAGTTCAAATAAGTTT
>NW_025288588.1:0-1095 GCF_018294505.1 Triticum aestivum
TGTCGGTCATGAACACTCACATTTTTGGCCGATTCTGGCCTGTTTCGTCGACTATTACTCAATGTTTTGGTGTCCCGGAGTGATTTCCACGACTAACGAACCCCGGGGTGAGTTTACGTGTCGGTCATCAACACTCGCGGTATTTGTCGATTCTGACCCGTATCATGGACTATTGCTCACCGTTTTGTGGTCCCAAAGCGATTTCCATGTTTGTCGAACCCCAAGGTGTTCTTATGTGTTGATCGTCAAGACTCACAGTTTGGGCCGATTCTGGCCTGCTTCTTGGGCTATTATTCTGTTTGGGGTCCCAATGTGATTTCCATGATTGACGAACCCTGGGGTGGGTTTACGTGTCGGTCATCAACACTCACAGTTTTGGCCGATTGTGGCCCATTTCGTGGACCATTACTCACTGTTTTGGGGTCCCGTAGTGATTTCCACGATTAACGAACCCTGGGGTGCGTTTACGTGTCGCTCATCAGCACTCACCGTTTTGGACGATTCTGGCCCGTTTCATGGACTATTACTCACTGTTTTGGGGTCCCGGAGTGATTTCCACGATTAACAAACCCCGGGCTTTGTTTACATGTCGGTCATCCACACTAACACTTTTGCTCGATTCTGGTGCGTTTCGTGGAATTTTACTCACTGTTTTGAGGTCCTGGAGTAATTTCCATGATTAACGAGCCCTATGGTGCGTTTACGTGTCGGTCATCAACACTCAAGTTTTGGCGGATCCTGGCCCGTTTCGTAGTATTACTCAATGTTTTGGGATCTCGGAGTGATTTCCATGATTGACGAACACTGGGGTGCGTTTACATGTTGGACATCAACACTCGCGGTTTTTGTCATTTCTGACCCGTTTAATGGACTATTGCTCAACGTTTTGTGGTCCCAAACGATTTCCATGGTTGTCAAACCACAATATGTGCTTACATGTTGTCGTCAAGACTCGCAGTTTGGGCCGATTCTGGCCCGTTTCTTGGACTATTACTCACTGTTTTGGGGTCCCAGAGTGATTTCCACGATTAATGAACCCCGGGGTGCATTTACGTATCGCTCATTAACACTCACAGTTTTGACCGATTCTGGCCC
>NW_025288589.1:0-1095 GCF_018294505.1 Triticum aestivum
GGAGTCTTCAACTTCGCAATGTTCTTCGAGTTCCATCTGTGACACGTAATCTTCTTTCAGTTCCTAAACTCACTCGTGATAATAATGTGCTTTGTGAATTTCATCCTTTTGATCTTTTTATTAAGGATCGGGGCACGAGGGACATTCTTCTTAGTGGGCGGCTCTGCCAAGGTCTCTATCGTCTGGAGCATCCTGGCGTCGCTCGCGTCTTCAGTGGAGTTCGGGTATCTCCGTCACAGTGGCATGCTCGTCTTGGTCACCCGGCCACACCTATTGTCCGGCATGTTTTGCGTCGTCATGAGCTTCCTAGTGTGTCTAGTAATAAAGATGTAGCAGTGTGTGATGCTTGTCAGCAGGGGAAGAGTCATCAACTTCCTTTTTCGGAGTCCAGTCGTGAGGTGAAACATCCTTTAGAACTTGTGTTTTCAGATGTATGGGGTCCTGCTCAGACTTCTGTTAGTGGTCATAATTACTATATCAGTTTTGTTGATGCTTACAGCCGCTTTACCTAGCTTTATCTTATCAAACATAAATCTGATGTGTTTGACATTTTTGTCCAGTTCCAAAAACATGTTGAACGCCTTCTCAAGCACAAAATTGTTCATGTTCAGTCGGACTGGGGTGGCGAGTATCGCAACCTCAACTCCTTTTTTCAGTCGCTTGGGATCACTCACCGTTTAGCATGTCCACATACACATCAGCAGAATGGTTCAGTAGAACGTAAGCATCGTCACATTGTTGAAGCTGGTCTGACTCTTTTGGCCCATGCATCTGTTCCGTTTCGTTTTTGGAGTGATGCTTTCACCACTGCATGTTTTCTCATCAATCGTACTCCCACTCGTGTTTTGAATATGAAGACTCCCATTGAAGTTCTCCTTAATGAACAACCGGACTACACCTTTCTCAAGGTGTTTGGGTGTGCTTGCTGGCCCCATCTCCGTCCATATAACAAGCGTAAGCTCGAGTTTCGTTCCAAGAAGTGTGTTTTTCTTGGTTATAGCTCTCTTCATAAAGGATACAAATGTCTTCATGTGCCCACTAATCGTGTCTACATCTCTCGGGATGTTGTGTTTGATGAGCATGTTTTTCCCTTTG
>NW_025288590.1:0-1095 GCF_018294505.1 Triticum aestivum
AGTGCTCGCCTAAGTGGACTAAAGAATAAGTCGATTGCGGTACAGGCACCTTGCTTTGAACCTGCAAAAGACATTCCGAGCCGAAGGCAATCATATTCAAGCGCCAAATTCAAGTTTGAATCGATAGCTAAAGGAACCGAAAGTGCTCAGGCGTCAAGCCTGTTAAGGTTTGTCGGTTACAATTCCACTCGGCATACCGAGGCAAATTTAAAGTGTCGAGCCAGAAGAAGTTTTTTACCCCTCCTGTGGAGGGCTGGAAGGTGCAACAAATTCATCAAGGTCAATTCCGTCGGCGATCCGAGTGGCAGCTGCAAGGAAAGTCTCCCTAAAGGACCTGAAGTCGTGCTTCTTGGTATTGGCCACCCGAAGGGCCGCCAGCTTCTCCTCTCGTGCATCTTTGCAGTGGACTCGGACCAGACACAGAGCGACATCTGCACCACACCGAGCCGAGGACTTCTTCCACTCCTGCACTCGACCAGGGATCGTGTTCAAGCGGGCCATCAGCGACTCAAGGTCATTCTGAAGTGTCTCCTCAGGCCAGAGCGTCGAGTCGATGCGAGATGTGGCGGCCTTCAGCCTTGCGAGATAGTCCACGACAGCTGCAACACGAGACTCCAGTTGGAAAACATCCATGGCAACTTCGTCGTTCACCGGAGAATTGACGGGGTCAAGGTTTGGCTCCAGTCGGCTGGTTTCCTCTTCAAAGTTTTGACAAAATTCTGCAAGGGTGACCACTAAGTCAAGGGGATAGTCGAATGGAAAAAGCCACAATTGGAAATATTTGCCAAACATGGAGGTTTACCTTCAAGCATAAGAAACAGCTTCTTGGCAAGGCCACTCAGGAAGGCCTCCAGTTCAGTTTTCTTCTCAGTCAATTTGCTGACTTGGTCGGTCAAGGCAGCTTTGTCAGTTCTCAGTCGACTGACTTCCTTGTTGGCAATCCCAAGAGCAGTTTTCAGATTGGTATTGTCTTGTTCGAGCTTGGTGACTGAAGCTAACTTCTCGTCAGCAAGCTTGATCTTCTCAGCTAGCTCAAGGTCTTTCTTCTGCTGGGCCTCCCTTACCTTACCTGCAAGTTACAGCGAGATCAGATGC
>NW_025288592.1:0-1095 GCF_018294505.1 Triticum aestivum
CGCTGAGCTGCCCAAGGTGATTTCCTTCTTTGCCGATCTCGATTGTGGTTTTTCATCTAAGTATGTGGTGATTTTTTTAGAAAAGGAAGTATGTGGTAATTAATAATGGAAAATTTTACTAGCTTCGATGCCATGCTATACATAGTGGTTTAAATAACTTGTGTTTCTTATACTGAAAAGTAATTCAAAATTTGTTTCTGTTTCAGTTAGAGCCCTGATGCAGACAAGGATTGTGTTGTTGTGCATGTCACTTGCTATGAGGCAGACAACCTGAATATACGCACTGGGAAAACAGAGTTCTTAGGCTATTGGATCCTGGAAGCCACTTGCGGTTATACCAATGAAGAGTTGTATTCCAGCCTCACTGTTGTCAGGCGTGTTGTCCAGGGTGTACTGAAGCACAAGAAGTTCAAAGCTACTCCTTTATTTGTGAGGCATACTGTTCTTGTCAAGCTTACGCAGGAAGATGACGTGGCATGCCTCCACAAACAAGTTTATCAGTGGCAAGGCCACAAGGTTGTCTTCATGAAGGTTCACATGATTGAGCTGCTGTGGGACGTCCTCGATGATGTTCATGGCAAGGTCCATCTTGTGTCCAGCCCAAATTAGATCGAGGCATGAAATAGTTGCCCAAGCTAGTGTTTAATAGTAGTTTGGATTGTGTCTAATTATCCGAACCTTGCCTGTTATCGACCCCTCTGGGGCTAGTACTCTGTTTGAATCCGTCTATGGGAACTGCTTCTACTTTTGTGTGCCCGTGAATCATGTGAGAACCATCATAATTGTTGCCAAAACAGATGCGTCCTCACTAGTTTTTTCATGAATATGGCAAGGGAAGACATAAGTTGTCATGGTTTATCACACGAGCAGTGTGTGTTTTGATGAAATAGAGCACTCTTTCGAGTACCGTGCACCAACTTATACATAAGTACTTGTAAACACTGTTGGTGCTACCCTAGTTGTAAGTAGTTGTGCAAAACACGACACATTGGCTCAGCTCGCTTCAACACTAGGCTGTCGACCAGCTAACAATCAACAATCTGCCGTCTGACATATAAGCAACTATGTATCTTGTTATAGTGGTTCATGCAGTTA
>NW_025288593.1:0-1095 GCF_018294505.1 Triticum aestivum
TTCCCCCCTCCTTTTCTTGCTCCCGAGCCGTGTAGCGACCTCCCGGAGCTCAACCGCACCCACCGCCGTGGAGCTCGTCGCCGACGTGCTCCCGGTCACCCTCCGACCACTCCACGGTGTCCATCATGCTCACCGTGTCACTTAACACCTAACTAGCTACTCCCCGAGCCTCACCGACCCCTCTAGCGTCAAGTTCGTCTTCGGCCGAACCCCGGTGGCCGCCAAAGTCGTCGCCGGCGCCAACTCCGGCCACCCCGACCCCAACAGACTCCACCAAGAGCTGCGGCTCGTCCTCAGCTCCACTCCGGTGGTCTCCGCGACCCATTTGGTGGCCGAAACAGCCAAAACCACTTCCGCCGCCGCGTCGGGCTCGGCGGCGGCTAAACACCGGTGCAGCCGACCCGGGTTTGACCACGGGTGGGCCCTGGTTGACTCCCCTGAGTCAATGACAGGTGGGGCCCAGCCCTGCTAATTAAACAGGTTTAGTTTAATTAAATTCTAATTAATCTAATCACACTGACACGCGGGACCCACTGTCAGGTTTGACCCGGACGTGTCCCGTTGACCTGCTGACGTCACACTGACGTCAGGCTGACGCAATAATTGATTTTCTGGAATTAATCTAATATAGGAAATTCCACAATATAGTTTAAACTTTAAAAATTCATAACTTTTATTCTGTAACTCCAAATCAGACAAATTATATATGAAAAATGATCAGAAAAATCCAATCTATCCATCTGTACTATTTCCATGCATGACTAAACAAGTTAACTTGATGTTTAATGAAGAACAAGGTAAAACACCTTAAAGGACCATATTTGAGTTGGAAATTTGAATCTTTGGTTCAAATTGGTTCAAACCCTTCTGGTCTTAGTTGCATTAGCCCAACACACTCATATTGCTATGTTTCATGCATGCATCATATTGTTGCACATTGTTTGGTGATGGTTGTGTATCGGTGTTCTTGCGGCAGGTTCTGCCCCCGAGGAGTACCGTGATTACCCTAACGAAGAACCGTATCAGTGCATCGAACCATCAGGCAAGCAACCAACCATTTGATCATATCGATACTATCCCATGTTCTCGCTCCTG
>NW_025288594.1:0-1095 GCF_018294505.1 Triticum aestivum
GGCATGACTAACCACTCATATAATCCAAACTTAGTTTTAAATGCTGTTTTCCATTCATCTCCCAATTTCATACGAATTTGATGGTAGCCACTACGCAAATCAACTTTGGAGAATATTGTAGAGCCACTCAATTCATCAAGCATATCATCTAGCCTAGGAATAGGATGACGATAACGAATAGTAATATTATTAATGCCTCTACAATCAACACACATACGTGATGTACCATCCTTTTTCGGCACTAGAATAATAGGAACAGCACAAGGACTAAGGGATTCGCGTATATAACCTTTGTCGAGAAGCTCTTGTACTTGACGCATAATCTCCTTCGTCTCCTCTGGATTGGTACGGTATGGTGCACGGTTTGGCAGTGAAGCACCGGGAATTAAGTCAATCTGATGCTCAATCCCTCGAATAGGCGGTAATCCCGGTGGCACGTCTTTGATAGAGGCGGGGTGTCCCGATTTTTCGATGAGATGATAACTATCGATTTGGTGAAGATGACTTTGACGATCCGACTACAAACGTGCACGACGTTGCGCCTTAGCAATCGCTAAACCAACTCCGAGAGGTTATTGACCATGCTGGAGCACAATCAACCTGACCACGAAGGTCTATTCCTGCAAGCAATCGAAGAACAAGCAAGAATATGATAAATGCAATCTGAATATTGCGAGTATATATGAAGTATTGATAAAGGTGGGGATCCGTAAGCGGTCTTGGTCTGGTCGTTGGACACAAACGAAGTACACGAAGTTGCAATGGCTAACTTTTAACTAAACAAATCCCAAGGAAAAGCTACTAGATGGATCTACTTATATAGGACCAAGGGGTGGCGGCCAAGGAGGTGGGAGGACGTCCCAAGGCAGCCTAAAACTAAATCTAGGTCGTACAAGGCCAATGGGCCCAAGTGGAGGTGATGTAACACCTTTGGACTTGTAGTTTGACTCGGATTCTGCTGCAGCATCAGATTGTTTCGTCCACAACTCAACGCTCCGGACGAATTTGAAGGTGATTCCAATTGGGTTGGAAAGTGCACGAAATCTAGTTTCCAACAAAAAAAGAATCACCCAATTCGGAGTCCGTATGAAAAAC
>NW_025288595.1:0-1095 GCF_018294505.1 Triticum aestivum
GAATTATCTAGGCATCGAGAACCCCGTTGGTCTGCCCGTCAACAGGCACCTCGGCAGGCTCGCTGGATGGGGTCACCGTGAGGGTCGCCGCGAAATGCATGTCGACTTCGAGGGTCGACTCGCCGACTTTGAAAGAGCAAACCTAGTCGCGCTACAACACATAGACGTGGTCGATCCTTGGGTGGTAGAGCACAAAGCCTTTATTAAGAAGACGTACAATGACCGAGGCCAACAGAGGACGGACGGAGATATACTCAAAGAGCACAACTCATGTTTCACGCGTTGGTTCAAGCAGAAGCTTCTGTCGTACCCTTTACATGAGGATTCTTCCGCGGAAGAATAACTCATATTCGCCTTGTCACAGGGCGCCGAGCACAACCTGATGACCTATGAGGCGTACGATATCAACGGCTACACATTCTACACCGAGGCCAAGGACATGAAGAGCGATGGTTATCAGAACTCCGGGGCAACGATGGAATCCTACACCCATAACGACAAGGACAGATACTACGGAAGGATCGAGGAGATCTGGGAGCTGAGCTACGCGGGAGAGAAGGTCCCGATGTTCCGTGTCAGATGGGCCAAGAACGTCATAAAAGAAGACCGGTATGTCACCACCATGGTTATACCCGAAGCCAAATCCAAGACCGCGGGCGCAAACGTCACCGCGAAAAATGAGCCATGGGTACTGGCTTCCCAAGTGCACCAATGCTTCTTCATTACCGACCCGCCAAAGCCCAGTCGTGTTGTCGTGAGGAGAGGCAAAAGGAAGATCATCGGAATGGATGGAGTAGCCAATGAGCAAGACTTCGACAAGTACGGCGACCCGAGGATCGAACATGACGACGATGATGAAGTAGCAGCATACACCACAAGAAGAAGCAGGACCACCCTACCTAAAGGACGTCCGTTCCATAGAAGAACTCCATTTGCGAAAAAGAAGGGCAAGAAGATTGTGAACAGATAGCTAGCTAAGATCGATTGTATTTAAATCGTAGACTTCATTTCTCGATTATATTTCATGGGCACTTTTTGAACTATCATGAATATTTTTTAATTTCATGGACACTCGATCTCGATCCTCCTCCATCT
>NW_025288596.1:0-1095 GCF_018294505.1 Triticum aestivum
TTCTACTCGTTGCTGGTCTCTCCATAGATAGATCTTGGTGTTACGTAGGAATTTTTTTGAATTTCTGCTACGTTCCCCAACAGTGGCATCATGAGCTAGGTCTATTGCGTAGATTCTTTGCACGAGTAGAACACAAAGTAGTTGTGGGCGTTGATGTTGTTCAATATGCTTACCGTTACTAGTCCAATCTTGTTTCGACGGTATTGTGGGATGAAGCGGCCCGGACCGACCTTACACGTACTCTTACGTGAGACAGGTTCCACCGATTGACATGCACTTGGTGCATAAGGTGGCTAGCGGGTGCCAGTCTCTCCCACTTTAGTCGGAACGGATTCGATGAAAAGGGTCCTTATGAAGGGTAAATAGCAATTGGCATATCACGTTGTGGTCTTGCGTAGGTAAGAAACATTCTTGCTAGAAACCCATAGCAGCCACGTAAAACATGCAAACAACAATTAGAGGACGTCTAACTTGTTTTTGCAGGGTATGCTTTGTGATGTGATATGGCCAGAAGAATGTGATGAATGATATGTGATGTATGAGATTGATCATGTTCTTGTAATAGGATTCACGACTTGCATGTCGATGAGTATGACAACCGGCAGGAGCCATAGGAGTTGTCTTTATTTTTGTATGACCTGCGTGTCATTGAAGAACGCCATGTAACTTACTTTACTTTATTGCTAAACGCATTAGCCATAGAAGTAGAAGTAGTCGTTGGCGTGACAACTTCATGAAGACACGATGATGGAGATCATGATGATGGAGATCATGGTGTCATGCCGGTGACGATGATGATCATGGAGCCCCGAAGATGAAGATCAAAAGGAGCAAAATGATATTGGCCATATCATGTCACTATTTGATTGCATGTGATGTTTATCATGTTTATGCATCTTGTTTGCTTAGAACGACGGTAGTAAATAAGATGATCCCTTACAAAATTTCAAGAAGTGTTCTCCCCTAACTGTGCACCGTTGCTACAGTTCGTCGCTTCTAAGCACCACGTGATGATCGGGTGTGATGGATTCTTACGTTCACATACAACGGGTGTAAGACAGTTTTACACAGCGAAAACACTTAGGGTTAACTTGA
>NW_025288597.1:0-1095 GCF_018294505.1 Triticum aestivum
CAAGTGCCTTGCGGTCTGTCGCAGCAGCTGCTTCCCGGTAGATCTTGTCGGTGCAGATAAGGGCATCCTTCTTGTCGCCAGGGACAGAGATGATGCTTATCGGGCCTGGCATCTTGAGCATGTTGTATGCATAGTGAGAGGCTGCCATGAACTTGGCGAGTGCTGGACGGCCAAGTATCCCATTGTAAGGCAATGGGAAATCGGCAACGTCAAAAGTGACCCTCTCCGTTCTGAAATTCATCTCGCTGCCAAATGTCACCGGCAACGTGACCTTCCCTTTCGGCTTGCTCCTTCCCGGGTTAATTCCTTGGAATGTACCGGTCTCTTCGAGCTCGCTGTCCGGGATCTGGAGTTTCTGGAGCACAGCGGAGGAGATCAGATTTAAGCCGGCCCCGCCGTCAACTAGCATCTTAGTGACTTTGAGGTTGCGGATTGTTGGCGAAACCAACAACGGCAAGCACCCGACCGCAGTTGTGCGATCAGGGTGGTCCTCAATGTCAAAGATGATAGGCGTGCTGAACCATTTCAGAAGCTTGGGCGATTCGACAGGTGGCTCTGCCGCATTAACTTCCCGCAGCCACTGTTTGAGTTGGCGGTGGGAAGTATGCAGAGAAGCACCGCCGTCTACACACAAGACTTCAGTAGCTTTCTGAAACTCCTGCTCACTGTTCTCGACATCATCCATGTCCTCATCTTCGTCTTCGTCTTCATCCTTGTCGCGGACACGGGGAGGTCTGTCTCCTTGCCGTTGTTTGGCCTTGCCGCGGTGTCCTCCCTGGCCAGCGTGCTTCTTGCCGGCCTCTCCACTGCCTCCTTGGGCCCTCTCCTTGTCGCGCCGCTCATACTCAGCTTTTTGTTGCTGGACAAGCTGCTCGACCTTCTTGCAGCTCTGGAGATCATGGCCTTTGGTGCGGTGGATCTTGCAGTATTGCTTGTCGGAGCCGTCCTGCTTGTCGGCGGCTGCCACAGCCTGGCAGTTGGCGCACGCGGCAACCTCCTTGCCGGAGTTGCCAACTTGGGCTTGCTTGGCGCCACCATCATTGCCGGACTGCTCAACGACTAGTACCTCCTTGCCGTTCTTCTTCCTGTTGCGCC
>NW_025288598.1:0-1095 GCF_018294505.1 Triticum aestivum
CCAGAGTGACCGAGCGTGTTGGGTAACGTGGTGCACCCCTGCAGGGAAGATATATATTCGAATACCGTGTACACGGTAATGCACATTCAGACATATCCTGATCTTATATAACTAGAAATGGATAATCGAGATATGTGATGGATATGTGGCTCCAGGATTGCTTTCTCGCAGGGAGTCGAGGAAGGATCTCTGGGCGTTGATCCTACAACATGTTTGTTAATTATAAACTGCTATTCTTTACTCTTCTACATGCTGCAAGATGCTTGGATCTGCTTGAACATGCTAGTCTTTGTTAGGCTAGGCCTTCCCCTCTATTCTGGCATTATGCAGTTCAGTCCACAGATACAACCCTTCCATTTGATACCAATGCATACTTAGTATAGATCTGATGCTTGTGAGTACTTTGGATGAGTACTCACAGTTGCTTTGCTACCCCTTTCCCCCCTTCTTTCTTCTTTCCGGTTGATGCAACCAGATGGTGAATCCCTGGAGCCAGATGCCACCGCCGATGGATGCTACTACGTGGAGATCGCCGACGACTAGGAGTAGTTAGGAGGTCCCAGGCACGAGGCCTTGCCTCTTCGATTGTGTTACTTTTGTGCTAGGCTTTTTAAGACATCCTTGTTTAACTTGTGTATGTACTCAGATATTGTTGCTTCCACTGACTCTTGTGTATCAAGCTATGTATTCGAGCCCTCGAGGTCCTTGGCTTGTAATATGAAGCTTGTATTATTTTATTTGTGTCTAGAGTTGTTGAGGGATCCTGGACTAGGGGGTGTCCAGATAGCCGGACTATCATCATCGGCCGGACTCCAAGACTATGAAGATACAAGATTGAAGACTTCACCCCGTGTCTGGATGGGACTTTCCTTGGTGTGGAAGGCAAGCTTGGCGATACGGATATGTATATCTCCTACCATTGTAACCGACTCTGTGTAACCTTAGCCCTCTCCGGTGTCTATATAAACCGATGGCTTTAGTCCATAGGACGAACAACAATCATACCATAGGCTAGCTTCTAGGGTTTAGCCTCCTTGATCTCATGGTAGATCTACTCTTGTAATACCCACATCATCAATATCAATCAAGCAAGAC
>NW_025288599.1:0-1095 GCF_018294505.1 Triticum aestivum
GTCATCTTGCCCATGAGGCATGGTTCGCACGTGTCAAACGATTCATAATCAAGAGACTCTAAAAGTCCATCGGCATGGAGCTTCTTCATGCGCTTGACACCAATGTGACCAAGGCGGCAGTGCCACAAGTATGTGGGACTATCGTTATCAACTTTACATCTTTTGGCATCTACACTATGAACATGTGTAATATTACGCTCGAGATTCATTAAGAATAAACCATTGACCATCGGAGCATGACCATAAAACATATCTCTCATATAAATCGAACAACCATTATTCTCAGACTTAAATGAGTAGCCATCTCGTATTAAACGAGATCCAGATACAATGTTCATGCTCAAACTTGGCACTAAATAACAATTATTAAGGTTCAAAACTAATCCCGTAGGTAAATGTAGAGGCAGCGTGCCGACGTCGATCACATCGACTCTGGAACCATTCCCGACGCGCATCGTCACCTCGTCCTTCGCCAGTCTCCGTTTATTCCGCAGCTCCTGCTGTGAGTTACAAATATGAGCAACGGCACCGGTATCAAATACCCAGGAGTTACTACGAGTACTGGTAAGGTACACATCAATTACATGTATATCAAATATACCTTTGGTTTTGCAGGCCTTCTTATCTGCTAAGTATTTGGGGCAGTTCCGCTTCCAGTGACCCTTCCCCTTGCAATAAAAGCACTCAGTCTCAGGCTTAGGTCCATTCTTTGACTTCTTCCCGGTAACTGGCTTACCAGGCGCGGCAACCTCCTTGCCGTCCTTCTTGAAGTTCTTCTTACCCTTGCCCTTCTTGAACTTAGTGGTCTTATTGACCATCAACACTTGATGTTCTTTCTTGATTTCAGCCTCTGCTGACTTCAGCATCGAGAACACTTCAGGAATGGTCTTTTCCATCCCCTGCATGTTGTAGTTCATCACAAAGCTCTTGTAGCTTGGTGGGAGCGACTGGAGGATTCTGTCAATGACCGCCTCATCTGGGAGGTTAATGTTCAGCTGGGTCATACGGTTGTGCAACCCAGACATCTTCAGGATGTGCTCACTGACAGAACTGTTTTCCTCCATCTTACAACTGTAGAACTTGTCGGAGACATCA
>NW_025288600.1:0-1095 GCF_018294505.1 Triticum aestivum
CCTCGCGAGGGTCTTGTCTTGGCGTTCTTGCTGATGGGCCGTACTAGGCCGTTAGGGAAGCCACGCCATGGGCCACAGGCAGGTAAGTCTGATTACCCTAGTTCCCAGAAGGCTGACAGTAGCCCCCAGGACCAAGGCGCGCCCGGGCTGGCATCAAGACGAAACCAAGGGGCAAGGGTGAAGCGCCGCAGGCCCCAGTCGCCCGCGGGCCAGGATGACGTGTGGCGCTTGACGGTATGCAGACGCCTCCGCTTCCCCACGTCGCCTTGGCAACCGTTCCGAGTTGACAGTAGCCTGGTGCAAGCAGCAGGGCCAACATCACTCGAAACATGGAGGGATGCCACTTACCCTTCTTCCGCCTATAAATGGGTGAGGGGGCGGAGCCCCTTATCCCACCTTCTTCTCCCAGTCTTCTCGCCATCCTACCTCCACCGCATACCCCACCTTGCCGAAGCGACCATGGAGCCAGCAGGTAGGTTCTCGGCAGAGGAGAAGTGCAAGGCCTCCCAGGTGGGGCCGGAGGAACCACTGCCCAAGGGAGGGCGCGACCGTCCCTGCAAATCCGCAGCCGCTCTAGCGAGGTCTTGACGGGGGCGTGGGCGTCCGCCCTTGACGGCTCGCGATAGCTTCAACAGCTGGGGGAGGGGCCTCCCCCATAGGGCCGTTCACGGAGGCCCTAGCGGCCACGGCCAAGGGGGTATGCGTCGTGGCCTGCTGACCGCCGCGCCCGCACGTCCGCTCGAGTGACTCGGCGCGCGAGTTCATCATGCGGTGGAGGGCCCTCCAGGCACTTGGCTTCTGCTTCCAAGCTCCTTCATGGAGGAGCTGCCGGCGGAGGGACCCGCCGGGCTACGGCTGCAACTTGACGGCTTCTGCAACTGGTCTTCATGGGTGGAGGTCGAGGTCAACTCCATCGGCCATGTGTTCCTTACTCACGGATGGCAGTCGTTCGCCCGCGCTCGTGGTCTGAAGGGGAGGCGCATCCTCCACTTCAAGTATGATGGGGCGGCGACGCTTTTTGTCAGGGTCTTCAGGGAGGACGACAGCCGCCTGGGATGCTGCCCAGAGGGCGACGGCGACAGCGAGCACTCTTCG
>NW_025288601.1:0-1095 GCF_018294505.1 Triticum aestivum
CCCCCCCCCTAGGGAAAGATCCGACCTCGGATCGTGATCCTCATCACCATGGAAACGGTTGTTGGGGACGAACTTGTAGTTGGACAGAGTTGAAGACATGGCACAATCCAAGTAGTCCAAGGTGTCGGCCGAGTGATAGACATGCAAAAAGAGCAAACACAAGCAACACTCGGGAATACAATGGTTAGCGCACACAAAGTGTCCATCATGTAAGAATGAGTCCGTGCGGCAAGGTTGGTCATGACAAAGCGCATGAAGCTTATCAATATAATCTAGAATGAGATGCAAAGCATTCATGGGAACAAAAGCATGGTGCACAAAGTGACAAATTCTACCATTGTGCAAAATGATGTCATAGAGAGACGGTTCATCAATAGCATGAATATGGTAATGTGATGTAGGGTGGAACCCTATAGCGTCGATCTTTCACGTTTGGAGTGGATCCTACGGGGAGACACGAAGAACACGCGGAAGCACAAAGGGAAAACACGGGGAAAACGCGAGAGAATCACTCAACCAACAAGGAATCGATCACACAAGTGCTAGATCACCACACACATAAGTGATACATATGATCCACAATCAACAAAGGGAAAGGATACAACGGAATCGTTCTTCTCCAAGAGGAGGCCTTGATGTTCTTCCCTAAAGAGGGGTCTTGAATCCGCTTGGGGATCTTCTCCGGAGAGGTCCTGATCTCCGAGGAGAAGTATCCAAGTGGATGAGCAAAGGCTCTCACACAAACATGAGCTAATCCAATGCTAACTCTCAAAAGGAGGAGGAGGAGTCCTATTTATAGGCTAGGGGGCGAAGGGGTACATGGGCTCAGCCCAACACACGCACACAGGCGCTGGCCGGATGATCCGGGTCCGAAGCCGGATGATCCGGGCTGGTCCGGATGATCCGGGTGGAGGCCCGAATGATCCGGAGACTCGGCTGGTGGAGGCACAGGGCCGGATGTCCGGCTGGCGGTCCGGACGTCCAGGCAGGGTCCGGATGATCCGGGACGGGGTCCGGATGATCCGGCTTCAGGGGGAGGCTTCTGTAGTCTTCGGTCGAATTAGCCGGATCGTCCGGGCCGGGGTCCGGATCGTC
>NW_025288602.1:0-1095 GCF_018294505.1 Triticum aestivum
GAGCAGGAAGATGGTTCTCTTCGTCCCTCGCCCTTGGTACCGACATTGTTGCCGACATAACTGTCAGGCTATCCTCTAACATGCCTTGCTTACATGATTGTGCAAGACGTCACTGCCTTTCCTACTTTTAACCCACATGGTGGGCCCATAACCCACAGTTCCACAGGATCGAAACCTGACTCTCCTGCACACCCCAGTTCCAAAGTTATTCCTCCCGCGTGGACTCGTAAGTAATTCATGAGCCACCTTTCCGATGAGATCATCAATTCTGGCATCGGACACAATAATTATCCCGTTGCTTTGAAACCACTTTCACCTTCTGACTAGGCATTGAACGATTGCCTGGCTACTTGAAACTTCTTATTGTACCTCCCAACCTTACTCTCGATGTCTTTTAAATGTTCAAACTCGAGAGGTACTCATATGCTCATTCATGGGTTAATCCCAGATTATAACACTTATAACATTCTGTCGTTGCCGACCTGCCCCGTTACTTATTCGTAAATGCGATGGAATTCCCGAAAAAAAAGGGCCGACTTCACCATGAGGACCTGAAACAGAGAAATGAAGACATCAATGAAAGGGATCAACCTCTTCGAAAGGGCAGCCAAGACCGAGAAGACTCGTTAGGTTTTTCGCTACCAGCACCTTTCCCCCATTACTCCACCGCTTAAATCTCGGGACGAGATTTCTTGTAGTGGAGGAGAATTGTGACGCCCGGATAATTAAGCTACAGTAAACCCCTGCTAATGGTGCCACGTCACCTCGGTTACTGTTGATAAACTCGAGTTGGTTCAAGCCGATTCAAATTCAAATTCAAAATCAGGCAAACAATAAAGGTCTTCTAACGTTAGAATTTAAAATGATCATCATGTGGCAAATAATCCGTAACTTATTTTGGTTGTTGGAACCAACCTTTTCCAAAATGTTTAAGTGCCTAAACTAACTAAAAACAGGGGCTAAAACAATTATTAAATACTTTTCAATAATAAACAAATGTAAAACTAAATTATCTAGTGCCAAATTAATTATGACAGTAGCCTAACTAATAATGCTAATTTAGGGGCTGAGTTGATATATTATAAATAAAAAAAA
>NW_025288603.1:0-1095 GCF_018294505.1 Triticum aestivum
TTTTGTAAGGGATCATCTTATTTACTACCGTCGTCCTAAGTAAACAAGATGCATAAACATGATAAACATCACATGCAATCAAATAGTGACATGATATGGCCAATATCATTTTGCTCCTTTTGATCTTCATCTTCGGGGCTCCATGATCATCATCGTCACCGGCATGACACCATGATCTCCATCATCATGATCTCCATCATCGTGTCTTCATGAAGTTGTCACGCCAACGACTACTTCTACTTCTATGACTAACGCGTTTAGCAATAAAGTAAAGTAGTTTACATGGCGTTCTTCAATGACACGCAGGTCATACAAAAAATAAAGACAACTCCTATGGCTCCTGCCGGTTGTCATACTCATCGACATGCAAGTCGTGAATCCTATTACAAGAACATGATCAATCTCATACATCACATATCATTCATCATATTCTTCTTGGCCATATCACATCACATAGCATACCCTGCAAAAACAAGTTAGACGTCCTCTAATTGTTGTTGCATGTTTTACGTGGCTGCTATGGGTTTCTAGCAAGAACGTTTCTTACCTACGCATGAACCACAACGTGATATGCCAATTGCTATTTACCCTTCATAAGGACCCTTTTCATCGAATCCGTTCCGACTAAAGTGGGAGAGACTGGCACCCGCTAGCCACCTTATGCACCAAGTGCATGTCAATCGGTGGAACCTGTCTCACGTAAGAGTACGTGTAAGGTCGGTCCGGGCCGCTTCATCCCACAATACCGTCGAAACAAGATTGGACTAGTAACGGTAAGCATATTGAACAACATCAACGCCCACAACTACTTTGTGTTCTACTCGTGCAAAGAATCTACGCAATAGACCTAGCTCATGATGCCACTGTTGGGGAACGTAGCAGAAATTCAAAATTTTTCCTACGAATATCACCAAGATCTATCTATGGAGAGACCAGCAACGAGTAGAAAGGGGAGTGCATCTACATACCCTTGTAGATCGCTAAGCGGAAGCGTTCAAGTGAACGGGGTTGATGGAGTCGTACTCGTCGTGATTCAGATCACCGATGATCAAGTGCCGAACGGACGGCACCTCCGCGTTCAACACACGTACAGCC
>NW_025288604.1:0-1095 GCF_018294505.1 Triticum aestivum
AAAAAGGTTAAGGTTGCGGTTGGTTCTTTCACTGGTTATGCTTTGGTTTGGTGGAGTGAATATTGTCGGTTACACCCTGATTATATACCTACTACTTGGGATGATTTGAAACTTGCCATGCGACATACTTTCGTCCCTGCTTATTATACTCGTGACATGATTAAGAAGTTGCAACACTTAAAACAAGGTAGTGAAACTGTAACAAAATATTATGATGATTTACAAACTACCTTGTTGCATTCCTCTTTAGAAGAAAGTGAAGATGATTTTATGGATAGATTTTGGGGAGGATTAAACCGTGATATTCAAGAGATACTAATTCATGAAGAGTGTTATCCTATGGACCATTTGTTTCATCTTGCTTGCAAAGCTGAACAGGAAATAAAACGACGTGTTGGCCACGAGGAGAACAAGCGCACGGTGCACATTCCAAGAGTTGATATGATTGTTCCTTCAACTACTAGGCATACTATGACAACCACATCCGTTGTTGTGAGGACTACATCACCTCCACCATGTGACACATCGCCCCCGAGAGTGGCTACATTATCTGAGTTGATCATAAGAGGTAATGACAAAGGTACTGATCTTCCATCTCTACATGAGATTGATGAATGCCTTGTCAATTTGAATGCACTATCTGATGAGCTACCCACTACTTTGATCACACCACCTATTTTAGAGGACTACGTTGATAATTTGACTTTGCCATGTGATCAAACAACTGAAATACCAACAATTTTGAGTGCACCCATTGAATTAACTATTGATGCAAAAGAACCAATGTTTAATCATTTTGATATGACCTCTAATCTTGGTGATGATTCTGTGTTGAATGACTTATTACATGTTTGCTTATTTCAGCATGTTGTAGCATGTAAATTTGATGCAAGTAAGGTTTATTCACCAATGTTGGGATGGTTTAATGATGAATATTGTCAAACTTTTGAAATGAATAATAGCTTCACTTATATGTGCAAACTGAGTTGCAATATTTTCATGCCTTCTACTTCTTGTGCTAATTTTTTGGCTTTAGATTTTATGAACTATGCAAGTTACTCATCTATTCATGTGTCATATATGCAAAAATCAAGG
>NW_025288605.1:0-1095 GCF_018294505.1 Triticum aestivum
CACCCCGCCGCCCAGCCCCGCCCCCGCCGGAGCCCCTCGCCGGAGCCCGCCGTCGAGGTACCGCCGCTGCCCCGATTCCCGTCGTTGCCGGTTTTCTGTAAAAAAACCCCTTTGTTTTAAAAAAACCCTAGATCGGTTTTTATTCGGTTTTATTATTTTACGAGCGTTCACCGAACCGTTCGTTTTAACGAATGCGTTCGTCGGTTTTTCTCTGTTAACGAACGTCCGTTATTTAACCGTTCGTCCGTTTTTCTTTTTCGTCGGATTTTCTCGTTATTTTCTCAGATTCGATTTCTGATCGAATCTTCGATTCTGTTTAACTTCTCGCTCGTTTATCGGAATCAGGCGATTCAAGCGCCTAGAGTTTCATCTCGAAATTCTCTTTCCGTTTAACCTACTCAAACAAGTTTTTGCTACAGTAAAATTTGACCTAGATCCAGATTAGCAAACAAAGTTTCTTTCTTTTGTCGTTTGACTTTCGTTGCTTCTTTCGAGTTGATTCTTTTTGCAAACCGGAGTTCTTAAGTTGAACTTGCTGGTTGGATCTTTCATTCGAGTTTTACCTGTGCATTAGATGAGTACTGATTGTATGCTTGTTTGTTTGCGATAGAGTACCCGGAGTGTGCCGCTTGTTACTTCGAATCGCTAGGTTTTGCGGATCATCAGCAAGGCAAGTAACACTTTGATCATATCCCGTTCATACCCAGTTTTTGTGCATTAGATTCTACCCTCAAACACATTGCATGATTAGGATCTAAATAAACTGTGGGTATTGGGAAGTAGTTGAGGTAGTACCTATTACCTGTTTTACTTTATCAAACCCTTGGGAGTTACTTCTACGTTGCTATTATATTGCCATGCTATGCTCGTAGACGTGGATTGGGTTTGAGTGATATCCATGTCAGATGTGAGATGTTTATTAATGGTTTAACTTAAGGTGGCAACTAAAACTCACATCTGGGTGGATTGAGGCACCTGGAGAACCCAGTGTTGTCTGTATGTATAAGGTCCGCCACCCAGGCTCAAAGGGATCATAAGATTATTCATGCTAGAAACTTCCGTGTGCAGCCACAAGCTATTATGGGCTCTAGCATA
>NW_025288606.1:0-1095 GCF_018294505.1 Triticum aestivum
AGTATAGAGGAGAATAGGCGATATCTGGTGATCAAGGGGGGGGGGCTTGCCTGGTTGCTCTGGCAAGAGAGAGGGGTCGTCGGTGACGTAGTCGTCCATAGGGGCATCAGCATCGTCACGGGGGCTACCGGAGAGAAGAGGGGGGAGAAACAGTAAATACATAGCAAGCAAGTGCATAAGAGGTCAACAAGCAGAGCTAGACGTGTTCTAACGCGGTATGAGGTGGTACTGGTTAAGGGGGGAATCATCCGGGAAAGTATTCCCGGTGTTTCGTGTTTTCGGGCAGAGGAGCCGGAGGGGGAAAGTTGCGGGTTCGATAGGTTAGGGGGGTGTGGCGGACGAACGGACTGCGTATCCGGATTCGTCTCGTCGTTCTGAGCAACTTTCATGTTGAAAATATTTTAATCCGAGTTACGGATTAAAAGATATGATTTTTAAAAGATTTTAACAATTTTGGAATTTATTTATTTATTTAATTAATTCGAAAAGATGTATTTATGACGTCAGCATGATGATAGAGGCAAAGGTGTCCCGTCTTTCGATGAGATGATGGATATCGCTTTGGTGGAAGTCGACTTTGACGATCCGACTACGAACGTGCGAGGACGTCGCGCCTTAGCAATCGCTAAACCAACTCCGAGAGGTTATTGACCACGCCGGAGCACGATCAACCTGACCACGAGGGTCTGTTTCCTGCGAGCAAATGAAGAACAAGCAAGAAACTGAGATTGCAATCTAGATATTGTGAATATAAGATGAAAGCTTTATTGATCAAGGTGGGGTTCTGTGACGCCTTTGTCTGGTCGTTGAACATAAACGAAGTACGCGAAGTTGCAGCTATGGCGAACTTTTAATCTAAACAAAACCCAAAGTCTAAACGATGCCCTAAGGGCTGTATATATGGAGGAAGAGGGGGGAATTTCGTGGCCCTTGGTGGAGGGGTCCGAAATCAACCCTATCTCTTGTTTCCCCACACATACGGACTCTAAAAATAGCCTATACTTATGTATTTCGAAATTACATGGGCCTGGCCCAATAATAAGGTGACGCAGCACCTAAAATAGCCTCGGGACGAAATTTATGAAGTGGCATCTT
>NW_025288607.1:0-1095 GCF_018294505.1 Triticum aestivum
ACCACTAGTTCATTTCGCTCATGATGAATGCTTGCAAATCTTAATCATGTAGGAGGCGTTCTTGTCGAACATGATCAATGACAATGAAGAACCTACCAAAATGGAGTATGAATTGGAGGCCACCATCGCATTTGAAGTTCGGACAACATCCAATCCCAGTCCGAGCAAGAAGAAGAAGAAGACCAAGACGCCAAAGGCAAGAGGTCCGACATTCTCAAGATTTGAGGACATCTTATTGGTCAAAGCTTGGTTGGCCACAACGATGGATCCAATATGTGGCGCCGAGCAGAAGGGAACACCTATTGGACGAAGATTTGGAACGAGTACCACGAGCAAAAGGAGTATGTGTGGAGCCGATCCTATCATGCCCACTCTCAATGTGGCATCTCTCTAACATTGTTGGGGGATCATTCAAGGGGAAGTGAACAAGTACGTCGGCTACTACTCACAAGTAACCTAACTTCTCAAAGTGGGATGGGAGCCGCAACTCATGTAAGCTCGATTGCCCCATCTTGTCGTCCATAGCATATGCTTCTTGTGTTTGCATTCTCATGCCCATACATACATTGTTTGCTAGACGACGGTGGTGGCCACTTTGTATCACGAGGTGGAGAAGAAGCCATTTGCTTTTAGCCATTGTTGGGTCATATTGAATGGCAAGCCGAAGTGGAACCAAGTTGTGGCCGACCTCAAGTCCGGCAAGAGAAGGAATGGTGGCTCAAACTCCAACCAATCAATTGGGTTGGACGATGAAGAGGACGATGTTGTCATGGAGCTAGGACAACCGCCAAGTTATGGGAAACAAGTGAGAGAAGGCACGTGCCGCCCGTGATGCTGCGGCTACCAAAATTTTGTCAACATTGAAGGGAATTTTTTCAGTGAGGGAGAACAATAAGGAGGAGAGGTACAAGCTCATGTTGGATGCACAAAAGGAAAGGATGGAGTGGGACTGGAAGAGGGCGGAGAAGAAGCTTGAAATTAAGAGGGAGAAGATCGAGTTGGAGAAGCAACAAGCAGCAATCAATGGGAGCTCGAGAAGACCAAGACATTTGGCGACATAGAGCTTGAGAAGGAGAGGTTGCAACTCGCTCGGGG
>NW_025288608.1:0-1095 GCF_018294505.1 Triticum aestivum
ATCAACGTGACCGAAAGATAAAATTCTTACGATCAGATCGTGGAGGAGAATACTTAAGTCACGAATTTGGTACACACTTAAAGAAATGTGGAATCGTTTCACAGCTCACGCCGCCTGGAACACCTCAGCGAAACGGTGTGTCCGAACGTCGTAATCGCACTCTATTGGATATGGTGCGGTCTATGATGTCTCTTACCGATTTACCGCTATCATTTTGGGGATACGCTCTAGAGACAGCTACATTCACTTTAAATAGGGCACCGTCTAAATCCGTTGAGACGACACCGTATGAATTATGGTTTGGAAAGAAACCTAAGCTGTCGTTTCTAAAAGTTTGGGGATGCGATGCTTATGTCAAGAAACTCCAACCTGAAAAGCTCGAACCCAAGTCGGAAAAATGCGTCTTCATAGGATACCCTAAGGAAACTGTCGGGTATACCTTCTACTTAAGATCCGAAGGCAAGATCTTTGTTGCCAAGAACGGATGCTTTCTGGAAAAAGAGTTTCTCTCGAAAGAAGTAAGTGGGAGGAAAGTAGAACTCGATGAAGTACTACCTCTTGAGCGGGAAAGTGGCGCAGCACAGGAAACCGTTCCTGTGATGCCCACTCCAACTGAAGAGGAAAACAATGATGATGATCAAGGTACTTCGGATCAAGTTACTGCTGAACTTCGTAGGTCTACAAGGACACGTTCCGCACCAGAGTGGTACGGCAACCCTGTCCTGGAAATCATGTTGTTAGACAACGGTGAACCTTCGAACTATGAAGAAGCGATGGCGGGCCCAGATTCCAACAAATGGCTTGAAGCCATGAAATCCGAGATAGAATCCATGTATGAAAACAAAGTATGGACTTTGACAGACTTGCCCGATGATCGGCGAGCGATAGAAAACAAATGGATCTTTAAGAAGAAGACGGACGCGGATGGTAATGTCACCATCTATAAAGCTCGACTTGTCGCTAAGGGTTATCGACAAGTTCAAGGGATTGACTACGACGAGACATTCTCTCCCGTAGCGAAGCTAAAGTCCGTCCGAATCATGTTAGCAATTGCCGCATACTATGATTATGAGATATGGCAGATGGACGTCAAAA
>NW_025288609.1:0-1095 GCF_018294505.1 Triticum aestivum
AAGAAGCTCAAGAGGATCCCAACGTCGTTCTCGGTACGCTTCTTGTTAATTGCCACCCGGCATCTGTTCTTTTCGATACAGGAGCCTCTCATTCTTTTATATCCGAAAATTATGCTCGTTTGCATAACGTTGCATTCTGTGACATGCCATCCACTATGGAAATTTCTACTCCTGGTTCTAGATGGCAGACCTCTAGGGTAAGTTATGGAAATGAAATCCAAGTCGACAGACTTGTTTTCCTCGCGTCTTTGATAGCCCTTAAATCTTCAGATATTAATATCATTCTGGGTATGGACTGGATGTCGGCTCATCAAGCCAAAATTGATTGCTTCTCTAGGACTGTTCAACTCACCCATCCTTCGGGGAAGATAGTCAATGTCTTGACCCGAATAGCCAAGCGACAGTTATTTTCTCTTAACGCCAGCCCTTTGCCAGACCTTGAGGACGTTCCGGTAGTCCGTGACTTCCCGGATGTCTTTCTAGAGGAATTGCCAGGTGTTCCACCTGACAGGGATGTTGAGTTCGTAATAGACCTCATTCCAGGAACCATTCCGATTGCTAGAAGACCTTATAAGATGGCACCACTAGAACTAGCCGAGCTTAAGAAACAACTCGATGAGTCCTTGAAAAAGGGTTTCATCCGACCTAGTTCATCTCCGTGGGCTTGCCCCGTCCTATTCGTCAAGAAGAAGGATGGTACGGACCGGATGGTTGTAGATTACCGACCTGTCAATTTGGTCACAATCAAGAACAAATATCCGCTTCCCAGGATCAACGACCTGTATGATCAGCTCGCTGGATCCTTAGTCTTCTCCAAGATGGATTTGAGGTTGGGCTACCATCAAATCAAAATCAGAAACGGGGACATTCCTAAAACGGCCTTTGTTACTCGTTATGGCCAATACGAGTACACCGTCATGTCCTTCGGTTTAACCAACGCTCCAGCCACCTTTTCTCGGTTAATGAACTCAATCTTCATGGAGTATTTGGATAAATTCGTCGTGGTTTACCTCGATGATATACTCATCTACTCCAAGAACGAGGAAGAACATGCCGAACATCTAAGGCTAGTGTTGAAGAAACTTCGAGAGCATC
>NW_025288610.1:0-1095 GCF_018294505.1 Triticum aestivum
CCTTTTTCCTATCACCGGTGACAGTGATCACACCTTTGGGACCGGGCATCTTCAATTTGAGGTACACGTAACATGGTCGAGCCATGAACCGTGCATAGGCTGGTCTCCCCAAAATGGCATGATATGCACTTTGAAAATCCACGACCTCAAACGTCAACTTTTCTTTGCGAAAATGCTTCGAATCACCAAACACTACGTCCAAAGCTATCTGGCCGAGTGACTCGGCCTTCTTCCCTGGTATAACTCCATGAAAGCTCATGTTACTAGTGCTCAGTCGGGACATCGGAATGCCCATACCTTTCAATGTGTCTGCATATAACAGATTCAGCCCACTTCCACCATCCATCAGCACCTTTGTCAGTCGAGTGCCTTCGACAACTGGATCGACCACCAAAGCTTGCCTCCCAGGGGTGGCAATATGAGTCGGGTGATCAGATTGGTCGAATGTGATGGGTGTTTGAGACCACTTTAGATAATTTGCCTTTGCTGGGGCAACCATGTTCACCTCTCGGTTAATCACTTTCAGTTGACTTCTGCTTTCCACATCTGCAAAGATCATCAGAGTGGAGTTGATATGCGGATATCCTCCCTCACTGTCCTCTTTGTCTTCAGCCTTGTCCGACTCCTTCTCCTTGTCCTTAGACTGTTTTCCCTGAAACTGCTGGATCAGGAGTCGACATTGCCGAGTGGTGTGCTTTGGGTAAATGATATTCCCCTCTTCGTCTTTCTTCGTGTGAATGTGACATGGCATATCCAACACGTCGTTCCCTTCTTTATCCTTTACCTTCTTGGGGTTCCAGGATCCTTTTGGTTTCCCCTTAAACTTTCCTTGAGTCACGGCCAGAGCCTCTCCAGGAGCTGCCGGTTCAGCCTTCCGCTTCTGTTTCCGACTGGTGTTTCCCTTTTCCGACTGACTCGGCTTGTGCTTGCCGCTTCGGAGTCGGTCTTCTTCTTCGCCATTGGCGTACTTGGTAGCAATCTCCATCATCCGACTCAAGGTCATGTCACCGGTTCGACCAAATTTCAAACTCAGTTCTCTGTTCTTGACGCCGTCTTTGAAGGCGCATACTGCCTGATGATCAGAGACATTTTCCA
>NW_025288611.1:0-1095 GCF_018294505.1 Triticum aestivum
GACTACGGAACCAAAATAAAAGAAGAACCCCAAATGCGACAAAGGTCCCTGATCGACCCCAACTGGGCTCCACTACTGATCAACTAGAACGAAACAACACAAAGGGCAAGATCTTCATCGAGCTCCTCCTTGAGCTTGGTTGCGTCAACTGCACAAACTCATCGGCACCTGCAAACTGGTTTTGGAAGTATCTGTGAGCCACGGGGACTCAGCAATCTCGCACCCGCGAGATCAAGACTATTTAAGCTTATAGGAAGGATGGAGTAATGAGGTGGAGCTGCAGCAAGCGACTAGCATATATGGTGGCTAACATACGCAAATGAGAGCGAGAAGAGAAGGCAAAGCACGGTCGATAAAAGTATGATCAAGAAGTGATCCTATAGCAACCTACGTCAAGCATAACTCCAACACCGTGTTCACTTCCCGGACTCCGCCGGAAAGAGACCATCACGGTTACACACACGGTTGATGTGTTTTAATTAAGGTCAACTTCGGGTTTTCTACAACCGGACGTTAACAAATTCCCATCTGCCCATAACCGCGGGCACGGCTTTCGAAAGATAATACCCTGCAGGGGTGTCCCAACTTAGCCCATAACAAGCTCTCACGGTCAACGAAGGAATAGACCTCCACCCGAGACGTTCCGATCAGACTCGGTATCCCGGTACAACAAGACATTTCGACAGGGTAAAACTAAACCAGCAACACCGCCCGAATGTGCCGACAAATCCCGATAGGAGCTGCACATATCTCTTTCTCAGGGCACACTCAGATGAGCAATCCGTACAACTAAAACCAAACCTCGAGTTTCCCCGAGGGGGCGCTGCACAGGGCTCTAGTTCGGACCAACACTCAGAGGAGCACTGGCCCGGGGGGGTTAGAATAAAGATGACCCTTGAGTCTGCAGAACCCAAGGGAAGGTGGTAGGTTGTTAGTGCAAATGGTAAAACCAATGTTGGGCATTGCTGGAGGAGCTTTACTTAAGGCGAACTGTCAAGGGGTTCCCATTATAGCCCAACCGTGTAAGGAACGCAAAATCCGGGAACATAACACCGATATGACGGAAACTAGGGCGGCAAGAGTGGAACAAAACAC
>NW_025288612.1:0-1095 GCF_018294505.1 Triticum aestivum
GACATGCACTTGATGCATAAGGTGGCTAGCGGGTGTCTGTCTCTCCCACTTTAGTCGGATCGGATTCGATGAAAAGGGTCCTTATGAAGGGTAAATAGCAATTGGCATATCACCGTTGTGGCTTTTGCGTAGGTAAGAAACGTTCTTGCTAGAAACCCATAGCAGCCACGTAAAACATGCAACAACAATTAGAGGACGTCTAACTTGTTTTTGCAGGGTATGCTATGTGATGTGATATGGCCAAAAGGATGTGATGAATGATATATGTGATGTATGAGATTGATCATGTTCTTGTAATAGGAATCACGACTTGCATGTCGATGAGTATGACAACCGGCAGGAGCCATAGGAGTTGTCTTAATTTATTGTATGACCTGCGTGTCAATGAAAAATGCCATGTAATTACTTTACTTTATTGCTAACCGTTAGCCATAGTAGTAGAAGTAATAGTTGGCGAGACAACTTCATGAAGACACGTTGATGGAGATCATGATGATGGAGATCATGGTGTCATGCCGGTGACGAAGGTGATCATGCCGCGCCTCGAAGATGGAGATCAAAAGGCGCAAGATGATATTGGCCATATCATGTCACTTTATGATTTGCATGTGATGTTTGTCATGTTTACATCTTATTTGCTTAGAACAACGGTAGCATAAATAAGATGATCCCTCACTAAAATTTCAAGAGATGTGTTCCCCCTAACTGTGCACCGTTGCGAAGGTTCGTTGTTTCGAAGCACCACGTGATGATCGGGTGTGATAGATTCTAACGTTCGCATACAACGGGTGTTGACGAGCCTAGCATGTACAGACATGGCCTCGGAACACAAGCAAAACACTTAGGTTGACTTGACGAGCCTAGCATGTACAGACATGGCCTCGGAACACAAGAGACCGAAAGGTCGAACATGAGTCGTATAGTAGATACGATCAACATGGAGATGTTCACCGATGATGACTAGTCCGTCTCACGTGATGATCGGACACGGCCTAGTCGATTCGGATCATGTATCACTTAGATGACTAGAGGGATGTCTATCTAAGTGGGAGTTCATTAAATAATCAGATGAACTTAATTATCATGAACATAGTC
>NW_025288613.1:0-1095 GCF_018294505.1 Triticum aestivum
TCATCTTTCAACTTAGCTTTCTCAAGGAACGCATTAAAATTCAACGGCACAACAGCACGGGCCATATATCTACAATTAACATAGACAAGCAAGATACTATCAGGTACTAAGTTCATGATAAATTTAAGTTCAATTAATCATATTACTTAAGAACTCCCACTTAGATAGACATCTCTCTAATCCTTTAAGTGATCGCGTGATCCAAAGCAACTAAACCATGTCCGATTAACACGTGAGATGGAGTAGTTTCAATGGTGAACATCACTATGTTGATCATATCTACTATATGATTCACGCTCGACCTTTCGGTCTCTGTGTTCCGAGGCCATATCTGTACATATGCTAGGCTCGTCAAGTTTAACCTGAGTATTCCGCGTGTGCAACTGTTTTGCACCCATTGTATTTGAACGTAGAGCCTATCACACCCGATTAACACGTGGTGTCTCAGCACGAAGAACTTTTGCAACGGTGCATACTCAGGGAGAACACTTTTATCTTGAAATTTTAGTGAGAGATCATCTTATAATGCTACCGTCAATCAAAGCAACATAAGATGCATAAAGGATTAACATCACATGCAATCAATATAAGTGATATGATATGGCCATCATCATCTTGTGCTTGTGATCTCCATCTCCGAAGCACCGTGCTTGTGATCTCCATCTCCGAAGCACCGTGCTTGTGATCTCCATCTCCGAAGCACCGTGCTTGTGATCTCCATCTCCGAAGCACCGTCATGATCACCATCGTCACCGGCTCGACACCTTGATCTCCATCGTAGTATCGTTGTCGTCTCGCCAACTTATTGCTTTTACGACTATCGCTACCGCTTAGTGATAAAGTAAAACTATTACATGGCGATTGCATCTCATACAATAAAGCGACAACCATATGGCTCCTGCCAGTTGCCGATAACTCGGTTACAAAACATGATCATCTCATACAACACATTATATCACATCATGTCTTGACCATATCACATCACAACATGCCCTGCAAAAACAAGTTAGACGACCTCTACTTTGTTGTTGCATATTTTACGTGGCTGCTACGGGCTTAGCAAGAACCGTTCTTACCTACGCATCAAAACCACAA
>NW_025288614.1:0-1095 GCF_018294505.1 Triticum aestivum
TAAGTCACGAATTTGGTACACACTTAAAGAAATGTGGAATCGTTTCACAGCTCACGCCGCCTGGAACACCTCAGCGAAACGGTGTGTCCGAACGTCGTAATCGCACTCTATTGGATATGGTGCGGTCTATGATGTCTCTTACCGATTTACCGCTATCATTTTGGGGATACGCTCTAGAGACAGCTACATTCACTTTAAATAGGGCACCGTCTAAATCCGTTAAGACGACACCGTATGAATTATGGTTTGGAAAGAAACCTAAGCTGTCGTTTCTAAAAGTTTGGGGATGCGAAGCTTATGTCAAGAAACTTCAACCTGAAAAGCTCGAACCCAAGTCGGAAAAATGCGTATTCATAGGATACCCTAAGGAAACTATAGGGTATACCTTCTACTTAAGATCCGAAGGCAAGATCTTTGTTGCCAAGAACGGATGCTTTCTGGAAAAAGAGTTTCTCTCGAAAGAAGTAAGTGGGAGGAAAGTAGAACTCGATGAAGTACTACCTCTTGAGCGGGATAGTGACGCAGCACAGGAAACCATTCCTGTGATGCCCACACCAACTGAAGAGGAAAACCATGATAATGATCAAGGTACTTCGGATCAAGTTACTGCTGAACTTCGTAGGTCCACAAGGACACGTTCCGCACCAAAGTGGTATGGCAACCCTGTCCTGGAAATCATGTTGTTAGACAACAATGAACCTTCGAACTATGAAGAAGCAATGACGGGCCCGGATTCCAACAAATGGCTTGAAGCCATGAAATCCGAGATAGAATCCATGTATGAAAACAAAGTATGGACTTTGACAGACTTGCCCGATGATCGGCGAGCGATAGAAAACAAATGGATCTTTAAGAAGAAGACGGACGCGGATGGTAATGTTACCATCTATAAAGCTCGACTTGTCGCTAAGGGTTATCGACAGGTTCAAGGGATTGACTACGACGAGACATTCTCTCCCGTAGCGAAGCTAAAGTCCGTCCGAATCATGTTAGCAATTGCCGCATACTATGATTATGAGATATGGCAGATGGACGTCAAAACAGCATTCCTTAACGGGCATCTTAAGGAAGAACTGTATATGATGCAGCCGGAAG
>NW_025288615.1:0-1095 GCF_018294505.1 Triticum aestivum
GCGAGTGTTGATGACCGACATGTAAGTGCACCCCGGGGTTAGTTAATCATGGAAATCACTCTGGGACCCCAAAGGACTGATTAATAGTCCACGAAACGGGCCAAAATCGGTCAAAACTATGAGTGTTGATGACCGACACGTAAGAGCACCTCAGGGTTCAACAACTATTGAAATCGTTTTGGGACACCAAAACAATGAGTAATAGTCCATGAAACGGGCCAGAATTGACAAAAACTGCGACTGTTGATGACTGAAACGAAAACGCATCCGGGGTTCGTCAATCATGGAAATCCGTCTGGGATCCCAAAACTGAGTAATAGTCCAGGAAACAGGCCAGAATCGACCAAACTGCGAGTCTTGACGACCAACACGTAAGCATACCTTGGGGATCGACAACCATGGAAATCGCTTTGGGACCACAAAACGTTGAGTAATAGTCCACGAAACAGGTCAGAATCAACCAAAACCGCGAGTGTTGATGACCGACACTTAAACACGCCCCGGGGTTCGTCAGTGGTGGAAATCACACCGGGACGCCAAAACATTGAGTAATAGTCCACGAACCAGGCCAGAATCGGCCAAAATTGTGAGTGTTGATGACCGACATGTAAGCGCATCTCGGGGTTAGTTAATTGTGGAAATCACTCCGGGCCCCCAAAGGAGTGATTAATAGTCCACGAAACGGGCCAGAATCGGCCAAAACTATGAGTGTTGATGACCGACACGTAAGAGCACCTTAGGGTTCAACAACTATGGAAATCGTTTTGGGACCCCAAAACAATGAGTAATAGTCCACGAAACGGGCCAGAATTGACAAAAACCGCGAGTGTTGATGACCGAAACAAAAACGCATCCGGGGTTCGTCAATCGTGGAAATCCGTCTGGGATCCCAAAACTGAGTAATAGTCCAAGAAACGGGCCAGAATCGACCAAACTGCGAGTCTTGACGACCAACACGTAAGCATACCTTGGGGTTCGACAACCATGGAAATCGCTTTGGGACCACAAAACGTTGAGTAATAGTCCACTAAACGGGTCAGAATCAACCAAAACCGCGAGTGTTGATGACCGAAACTTAAACACGCCCCGGGGTTC
>NW_025288616.1:0-1095 GCF_018294505.1 Triticum aestivum
TTCTGATTAAAACATCAATTTAACTTGTTTGGTCATGCATGAAAATAGTACAGATGGATAGATTGGATTTTTCTGATCATTTTTCATATATAATTTGTCCAATTTGGAGTTACAGAATAAAAGTTATGAATTTTTGAAGTTTAAATAATATTCTGAATTTCCTGATTTAATTTAAATCCAGAAATATCATTTACTGCGTCAGCCTGACATCACAGTGACATCAGCAGGTCAACAGAGCTGGCTCGGTCAAACCTGACGTGTGGGGTCCACACGTCAGTGTCACAGGGGCTAATCCCGCGTTGACCCCGGGCTGGTTAGCTTTGACTAAGCCCTGGGCCCACTTGTCAGCGTCTGTAGGTGGTGGTTTAGTGGCTAATTAGCTGGGCCACGTCAGCTCGCCGGAGTTCTGGCCGGCGGCGACCAACAGTGCGGCGGCGATAGTGGTTTTGGTCGTTTCGGCCACCAAATGGACCGCGGAGATCACCGGAGTGAAGCTGAGGACGACCCGCGGCTCTTGGCGGAGTCCGTTGGGGTCGGGGTGGCCGGAGTTGACGGCGGTGAGCTCGGCTGCGGCCGCCGGGGTTCGGTCGTGCACGGGAGTGGTGCTGGAGCTCGAAGTCGAGCAAAATGAGGCGCTAGGGATGCTCTACTGGGTTCTGTGAATGTGTTGGACTCGCCGGGGTGACCAAATGGTCACCGGAGCTGCGTCGACGGCGAGCTCGGCGACTGCGGAGGTTCGGCCGTGGTGGAGATGAAGCTACGGTGAGGGATCGAGGGGGAGAAGAGGGGGAAACGGTGGCGTAGCTCACCGCGGTTGCAGTGGGCGTCGAAGCGGGCTCGGGGACGCGCTGGAGACGGCGAATTCGTCGGCGACGGTGGTCGGAGCCCGAAGAGGGGAACGGCGACGTGGCGGCGATGCAGGGCTTCCGGGGACTCGTGGAGCGGTGGGGAGGAAGAGGAAGTTGTGGCGGAGCTTCTGAGCTACTCGGGGGAGCGAGGGGTGGCCGGAGGCAGTGGCTAAGGCGAACGGCGGCGACGGTGTGCTTCGGCCGAGAGCGAGAGAGAGCGAGGGAGAAACGGGGGAGAGTGAGCGAG
>NW_025288617.1:0-1095 GCF_018294505.1 Triticum aestivum
AGCCTCCGTCTTGCAGCATATAGAAGAGAGTAGATTGTAGTCCTCCAAGTAGCATCTCCAAGTAGTATCTCCAAGCAGCATCTCCAGTAGCCTCGCATAGCATAATCCTACCCGGCGATCCTCTCCTCGTCGCCCTGCGGAAAAGCGATCACCGGGTTGTCTGTGGAACTTGGAAGGGTGTGTTTTATTAAGTATCCGGTTCTAGTTGTCATAAGGTCAAGGTACAACTCCAAGTCGTCCTGTTACCGAAGATCACGGCTATTCGAATAGATTAAACTTCCCTGCAGGGGTGCACCACATAGCCCAACACACTCGATCCCATTTGGCCGGACACACTTTCCTGGGTCATGCCCGGCCTCGGAAGATCAACACGTCGCAGCCCCACCTAGGCACAACAGAGAGGCCAGCACGCCGGTCTAAACCTAAGCGCGCAGGGGTCTGGGCCCATCGCCCTGAGCACACCTGCACGTTGCGAGGGCGGCCGGAAGCAGACCTAGCCTAGTGGCGTTCCAGTCCAATTCGGCGCGCGCCGCTCCGTCGCTGACGTCTGAAGTGCTTCGGCTGATACCACGACGTCGGGATACCCATAACTACTCCCACGTAGATGGTTAGTGCGTATAGGCTCGTAGCCAGACTTAGATCAAATACCAAGATCTCGTTAAGCGTGTTAAGTATCCACGAACGCCGAACAGGGCCAGGCCCACCTGTCTCCTAGGTGGTCTCAACCTGCCCTGTCGCTCCGCCACAAAGCAACAGTCGAGGGCCGTCGGGAACCCAGGCCCACCTCTACCGGGATGGAGCCACCTGTCCTTTCAGCCCCCTCGTCAGAATCACTTGCGGGTACTCAATGAGCTGACCCGACTTTAGTCACCATCTGTATAGTATGTATGTATGTATAGTATATACCCGTGATCACCTCCCAAGTGATCACGGCCCGATAGTATAGCAAGGCAGACTGACAAGAATGTAGGGCCAATGATGATAAACTAGCATCCTATACTAAGCATTTAGGATTGCAGGTAAGGTATCAACAGATGTAGCGACAATGTCAGGCTATGCATCAGAATAGGATTAACGAAAGCAGTAACATGCTAC
>NW_025288618.1:0-1095 GCF_018294505.1 Triticum aestivum
CGGCGACGCTCCCCTGTTCCGACCCGGTCGGGGGAACAGGGAAGGGGCGAGGGAGGAGGTGGGCTGGGCCGGGGGCGCGGGGGTGCGGGTGGCGGCCCAGCTTGGGCCGGGGGGGGGTTCGGGGTTTGGGCCGGGGGGTCAGTGGGGGGGAGGCCTGCTCCTTTTTTTCTTTTTCTCTGACTGTTTCTGTTTTCTTTTTATTTGCTTATTCCCTTTTCTGTTTTATTTCTTTTAAAAGTAATTAGGTATTTTATAAAAATGTGTTTCCTCCACCATAATTACCAGTGTAATATTTGGCACCCACTGAACATTTTTGTTTGAGGTTTTGAAAACTTTTATTTTTCACTTTAATTATATTTGAAGTTTGAACTAGGAGTTAGAAAGGAAGGTGATTCAAATGTGATCAAGCCCTGTTTAGCAACATGATTAGCTTAATCATAGGGAGTTACTGTAGCATGATTCCCAGGGTGTTACAAATCTCCTCCACTACAAGAAATCTCGTCCCGAGATTTAGGAGGTAGAAGGAAACAGTGCGGGGTATTCTTCGCGCAGACGATCCTCTCGTTCCCAAGTGGCCTCATCTTCAGAATGGTGCGACCACTGGACTTTGAGAAACTTGATCGCCTTCTGACGTGTGCGGCGTTCATCCTGGTCGAGAATGCGGACCGGATGCTCCTTATAGGAGAGGTCTTGCTGTAATTCGAGCACTTCATGATCCACAGCTCGGATTGGATCCTTGAAGCAACGGCGGAGCTGTGACACATGGAACACATCGTGAACCTGAGAAAGGTTCGGCGGTAGCTCCAGTTGGTATGCCACTTTTCCACGCCTTTCGAGAATAGTGAATGGGCCAATATAGCGAGGAGCTAGTTTGCCCTTGATCCCGAATCGGTGAGCACCCTTCATAGGTGTGACTCGAAGATAAGCCTTTTCGCCAGGTTGATAGACCATGTCTTTATGATGACGGTCATACTGACTCTTCTGACGTGACTGAGCAGTCTTGAGATTCTCGCGAATAATGCGGACTTGTTCTTCGGCATCTTGGATAATATCCGGACCGAAGAGTGGACGTTCCCCAGTTTCTGACCAGTTCAG
>NW_025288619.1:0-1095 GCF_018294505.1 Triticum aestivum
CATTCAAAACAAAGTTTGGATTACATGAGTGGTTAGTCATGCCTTTTGGGTTAACTAATGCACCTAGTACTTTCATGAGATTAATGAACGAAGTTTTACGTGCTTTCATTGGACGATTTGTGGTAGTTTACTTTGATGACATATTGATTTATAGCAGATCTTTGGAAGAACATTTGGAACATTTACGTGCTGTTTTTATTGCTCTACGTGATGCACGTTTGTTTGGTAACCTTGGGAAGTGCACCTTTTGCACCGACCGAGTATCTTTTCTTGGCTATGTTGTTACTCCACAGGGAATTGAAGTTGATAAAGCCAAGATTGAAGCTATTGAGAGTTGGCCGCAGCCCAAAACGATCACACAAGTGAGGAGTTTTCTTGGCCTCGCTGGATTCTATAGGCGTTTTGTGAGAGATTTCAGCACCATTGCTGCACCTCTCAATGAGCTTACAAAGAAAGATGTGCCTTTTCTTTGGGGTACCGCACAGGAAGAAGCCTTCTTGGTATTGAAAGATAAGTTGACACATGCTCCTTTACTCCAACTTCCTGATTTTAATAAGACTTTTGAGCTTGAATGTGATGCTAGTGGAATTGGATTAGGCGGTGTGTTATTACAAGCTGGCAAACCTGTTGCATACTTTTCTGAAAAACTGAGTGGGCCTAGTCTGAATTATTCTACTTATGATAAAGAATTATATGCTCTTGTTCGGACTTTAGAAACATGGCAACATTATTTATGGCCCAAAGAATTTGTTATACATTCTGATCATGAATCTTTGAAACATATTAAAAGTCAAGCTAAACTGAATCGTAGACATGCTAAATGGGTTGAATTCATTGAGACTTTTCCTTATGTCATTAAACACAAGAAGGGAAAAGAAAATGTTATTGTTGATGCATTGTCTCGCCGCTATACTATGCTTTCACAACTTGACTTCAAAATATTTGGTTTGGAGACCATCAAAGATCAATATGTGCATGATGCTGATTTTAAAGATGTAATGCAGAATTGTAAAGAAGGAAGAATGTGGAACAAGTTCGTCGTTAACGATGGATTTGTGTTTCGTGCTAACAAGCTATGCATTCCAGCTAGCTCCG
>NW_025288620.1:0-1095 GCF_018294505.1 Triticum aestivum
AAATCTCTTCGTGACCGCAAAACGGTGAGTAATAGTCCATGAAACGGGCCAAAATCGTCAAAAACCGCGAGTGTTGATGTTTGACACGTAAACGCACCCCGGGGTTCGTTAATCATGGAAATCACTCTGGGACCCCAAAAAAGTGAGTAATAGTCGACAGAACGGGCCAGAATCTGCCAAAACTGTGACTGCTGATGACCAACATGTAAGCGCACCTTGGGGTTCAATAACTATGGAAATCGCTTTGCGATCCCAAAACGGTGAGTAATAGTTCACGAAACGGGTCAGAATTGGCCAAAACTGTGAGGGTTGACGACGGGCACGTAAACGCACCCCAGGGATCGTCAATCATGGAAATCGCTCCGGGACCCCACAACGGTGAGTAACTGTGCAGAAAACGTACCAGAATCGGCCAAAATTGTGAGTGTTGGTGACCGACACGTAAATGCACCCCGGTGTTCGTCAATCATGGAAATCACTTCGGGACCCCAAAACTGAGTAATAGTCCAGGAAACGGGCCAAAATCGGCACAATCTGCGAGTCTTGACGACCAGCACGTAAGCACATCTTGGGGTTCGACAAGCATCGAAATCGCTTTGGGACTGCAAAACGGTGAGTAATAGTCCATGAAATAGCCCTGAATCGGTAAAACCTAGGGTTATTGATCAACAATACATAAATGCACCCCGGGTTTCGTCAATCATGGAAATTGCTCAGGGACATCAAATCAGTGAGTAATAGTCCATGAAACGGGCCAAAATCGGCCAAAACTTCAAATGTTGATGACCGACACATAAACACACCGGTGTTCGTCGGTCGTGGAAATCACTACGTGAGCCAAAAACTGAGTTATAGTCCAAGAAACGGGCCAGAATCGGCCGAAACTGCGATTGTTGATGACCGATACATAAGCGCAGCTTGGGGTTCGACATCCATGGAAATCGCTTTGGGACCCCAAAAATTTGAGTAATAGTCCATGAAACGGCCCAGAATCGACAAAAACCACGAGTGTTGATGACCGACACTTAAACGCACCATGGGGTTTGTTAATCGTGGAAATCACTCCGGGACCCCAAAACAGTCAGTAATAGTCCA
>NW_025288621.1:0-1095 GCF_018294505.1 Triticum aestivum
CGAGACCTACTCAGGCAAGGAAACACGAAACGGAAAATATATGGACCTCTAAAACAAACCGACTATGAAAAGAACTCGGATTGGTGGTGGATATATGGCGGTAGTATATGGCAGCGGTGGTGGTATATGGATACGGATTCAAAGCGGTGGCGGATAAGCAATGGTGGTAGATGGCAAGGCGATGATGATGGTGCGGCGGCGGCGTGACAACTTATGACCAGAACTCGAAACTCTAAAAGACTAGACTCTAAGACCAGCAACTTGACACGACGATGCAACCGCAAATTCAACAAAGCAAAAACCCTAAAAAGATTATGCAAAGGCTCAGATTGGTTCGGATATGATGAACTAACCCTAATTTTTTTTTGTGGCTTTTTCGTGGACTGTAGGTATGAAGAACAGACTCGATCTAAACTACGAAAAACTGTAAAATCTCACCGAGCAACCTGGAAATCTGATACCACTTGATAAAGGCAAAGGTGTCCCGTCTTTCGATGAGATGATGAATATCGCTTTGATGGAAGTCGACTTTGACGATCCGACTACGAACGTGCGAGGACGTCGCGCCTTATCAATCGCTAAACCAACTCCGAGAGGTTATCGACCACGCCGGAGCACGATCAACCTGACCACGAGGGTCTGTTTCCTGCGAGCAAACGAAGAACAGGCAAGAAACTGAGATTGCAATCTGGATATTGCGAATATAAGATGAAAGCTTTATTGATCAAGGTGGGGTTCTGTGACGCCTTTGTCTGGTCGCTGAACACAAACGAAGTACGCGAAGTTGCAGCTATGGCGAACTTTTAATCTAAACAAAACCCAAAGTCTAAACGACGCCCTAAGGGCTGTATATATGGAGGAAGAAGGGGGGGAATTTCGTGGCCCTTGAGGAAGGGGTCCGAAACCAACCCTATCTCTTGTTTCCCCACACATACGGACTCTAAAAACAGCCTATACTTATGTATTTCGAAATTACATGGGCCTGGCCCAATAATAAGGTGACGCAGCACCTAGAATAGCCTCTGGACGAAAGTTATGAAGTAGCATCTTGTATATTTCGTCCAAGGCTTCATGCACGCATTATGGTGGCTTCAA
>NW_025288622.1:0-1095 GCF_018294505.1 Triticum aestivum
ACCTTGCCGTCCTTCTTGAAGTTCTTTTTACCCTTGCCCTTCTTGAACTTAGTGGTTTTATTGATCATCAACACTTGATGTTCCTTTCTGACTTCTACCTCTGCTGATTTCAGCATAGCAAATACTTCAGGAATGGTCTTTTCCATCCCCTGCATATTGAAGTTCATCACAAAGCTCTTGTAGCTTGGTGGAAGCGACTGGAGGATTCTGTCAATGACCGCATCATCCGGGAGATTAACTCCCAGCTGAGTCAAGCGGTTATGCAACCCAGACATAGTGAGTATGTGCTCACTGACAGAACTGTTTTCCTCCATCTTACAGCTGAAGAATTTGTCGGAGACTTCATATCTCTCAACCCGGGCATGAGCTTGGAAAACCATTTTCAGCTCTTCGAACATCTCATATGCTCCATGTCTCTCAAAATGCTTTTGGAGCCCCGGCTCTAGGCTGTAAAGCATGCCGCACTGAACGAGGGAGTAGTCATCAGAACGTGCCTGCCAAGCGTTCATAACGTCTTGTTCCGCAGGGAGAACAGGTGCATCACCTAGCGGTGCTTGTAGGACATAATCTTTCTTGGCAGCTATGAGGATGATCCTCAGGTTCCGGACCCAGTCCGTATAGTTGCTGCCATCGTCTTTCAGCTTGGTTTTCTCTAGGAACGCGTTGAAGTTGAGGACTACGTTGGCCATTTGATCTACAAGACATATTGTAAAAATTTAGACTAAGTTCATGATAATTAAGTTCATCTAATCAAATTATAATGAACTCCCACTCAAATTTGACATCCCTTTGGTCATCTAAGTGTTACACGATCCGAGTCGACTAGGCCGTGTCCGATCATCACGTGAGACGGACTAGTCATCGTCGGTGAACATTCTCATGTAGATCGTATCTTCCATACGACTCGTGTTCGACCTTTCGGTCTCCGTGTTCCGAGGCCATGTCTGTACATGCTAGGCTCGTCAAGTTAACCCTAAGTGTTTTCGCTGTGTAAAACTGTCTTACACCCGTTGTATGTGAACGTAAGAATCTATCACACCCGATCATCACGTGGTGCTTCGAAACGACGAACTGTAGCAACGGTGCACAGTTAGG
>NW_025288623.1:0-1095 GCF_018294505.1 Triticum aestivum
TTTCGTGGTCCACTTCACGGATAGGATCCGAGAAGCAACGCCTGAGTTGAGAAACGTGGAAGACATCGTGAACTCTGGAGAGGTGCGGAGGTAGTTCCAACTGGTAGGCAACTTCTCCTCGTTTGGCAAGAATGCGAAAAGGTCCAATGTAACGAGGAGCCAATTTGCCTTTGATACCGAAACGATGGGTTCCCTTCAGAGGGGTGACCCGAAGATAAGCCTTCTCGTCAACCTCGAAAGTCATAGCCCTATGTTTTCGGTCATATTGACTCTTTTGACGAGATTGGGCTGTTTTCAACTTTTCACGAACGATACGAACTTGATCTTCTGCTTCCTGAATCATGTCCGGGCCAAAGAATTGTCTTTCCCTGGTCTCTGACCAGTTAAGGGGTGTTCGACATCGTCGTCCATAGAGAACTTCAAAAGGGGCTTTACCCAAGCTAGATTGATAGCTGTTGTTGTAAGCGAATTCGGCAAATGGAAGGCACTTCTCCCAGTCCATTCCGAATGAAATGACAGAGGCTCGAAGCATGTCTTCTAGAATTTGGTTGACGCGTTCCACTTGACCACTTGACTGAGGGTGGAAAGCGGTGCTAAAGGAGAGACGAGTTCCCATAGCATTTTGGAAACTTTCCCAAAATCGAGAGGTGAAAAGACTTCCTCGATCCGAATTGATTTCCAAAGGAACACCATGGAGGGACACTATTCGGGAGAGGTATAAGTCTGCCAGCTGACTAGCGGTTATACTCTCACGAACAGGTAGGAAATGGGCTACCTTGGAAAGACGATCGACCACGACGAAAATAGCATTATTCCCTCTCTTGGTCCTGGGAAAACCGGTAATGAAATCCATACCAATTTTATCCCATTTCCATTCAGGAATAGCTAAGGGTTGAAGGGTGCCAGCAGGCCGTTGATGCTCTGCTTTTACACGACGACAGACGTCGCAATTTGCAATATACTGAGCAATTTCTCTCTTCATCCTAGTCCACCAGAACCTCTGGCGTAGGTCCTGATACATTTTAGTGCTACCGGGATGAATGGTGAGAGGAGATTCATGAGCCTCCTTAAGGATCAACTGCCGTAGATGCTGGT
>NW_025288624.1:0-1095 GCF_018294505.1 Triticum aestivum
TTCGTCTTCGGCATTCGCGTCGGTGGTCACCTTCACGAAGATTGCCACCACCTTGTCGATGCACCAGATAATATTGCTATCTCTATAGCTAACAAAATAATGCATTACAACAAGGTTGACACGCAGGTCATTAAAATGCAATCATATGGCTCCAGCCATCATGCCGAATCATGACACGCAGGTCATGTTAATCAAATTACATCATATAGTCATCTCATACATAATCGAATTAGTATGAGCACTGCTATACCACATCACATGCACATCCTGCAAAACCAAGTTAGACGCCTCTAATAGGTTTATGCAAAATTTTATTTTACGTGGCTTCTAAGGTTTTGACTTAAACCGCAGCTACCAACGTTTTATCATCAAGTATGATTATTCAGGTTGCTAGATTAACATCTCGGGGTGTATGAAACACGGGATAATTAAATCTCGAGCCCCATACTAAACTTCGTCATACGCATGACCCCCATGCAGATCATATCTGCAATGCCCTTTCATCTGCGAATTTCATCTTTCTTTTGACTACGGCAGAACCCAAAGAACTGATAGCACTTCCATGATCAATCAGGATCACGGATTGCCAGAACTTTGTCAAATTCCACCATGCTGCCTCGAGATTGAGCAAACGCAAATTCTAGGGAAGCAACAAGAACCTCGGGTAACAGATTTCATCTGTCACCCGCATAAATAATTTTCAGCAATAGATCTCATCTACTACCTAATTATATTATGCAATACCCATACATCTCCATGTATTCTAGATCGAAACCTGCATCTACGCATAGCACGGCTCTTGATGCCACTGTAGGGGAACGCAGCAGAAAACAAAAATTTTCCGACCTACGCACCAGCCCAGGACCACTATGGAGACTGCATACATGGTTTGATCTTTTTCGTTACCGACTCGTAGCGCAGCGGGAAGTAGAGTCGATGACGATCGGCGGTGCAGATCCCCGCAGCTAGGATTTACAACCTCCCAACCGCGAGGATGTATACCCTCATCTGCTCCTCAGACAGCCCTCCAGGAGGCGGTCGAACAGCCCCCCGGACGGTGTCGCGGACAGCCCTTCGGGAGGACCTTCGAAACTC
>NW_025288625.1:0-1095 GCF_018294505.1 Triticum aestivum
ACTGATTTCAAATCCAGATTCTCTGTGTGCCAGAGTTCTTAAAGCTAAATATTACCCAAATTGTCACTTGTTGAAGGCGGGTCTGAAGATAGTAAAAAATAGCATCTACACTCATAGAAACTTACAATAAATGTTTGCATTGTCTTTCATTGATCAGAAACAGATTTCTGCTAGCTCCACGAAGACAAAGAAGGCCATGTCTGTAATCCAGTGAAAACTATTAAAGAAAGTATTTGAACAGACCAGACAAATATGAAAGCACAACAATATTGATTAATTAAGTAGGCTCTCACCAATGACGTGGTGTGATCAATACCAAGAAATAAAAAATATGATTATAACACTGAAATGTTTAGACTGAACTCATGCATTATGTACCAGACCAACATTCGTAAACCTAAAGTAAAATGAAGAGAGCGTATAAAAAATATTAAAGAAAAACAACATAACACACAATCATTCTCATTCTGAGATTGCAATTCTGTGTTACAGGTATTTTCTGAAATACAGTCAAAATCCACCTCTATTGCTGTTAGAAAAGAAACACGCATCAGCAATCAAACAGTTAGCTTGAATACCTAAAGAAGAAAGAAAACACAGGAAGATTATTTAGACAGCTAAATTAAAAAGTCAGGCAATAACGAATTCTAGATATCGATGAAGTGATAAAGTTTGCTTCAAGGATTTCACTTTGTGTGACATATTTGAGGTGCCAGAAAAAAGCAATCAGATCTATACCACTATGCGTAGTGAAACAATGATAAGAAAATATATCAAATCATAGACATTATTCTGTTGCGTATCTAGTACAGAGAGAGTGCCGATTTGCTAAAACACGGAATATTAATTTCCATATCTAACATTAAATACAAACTTACACCTCATCAAACATCGATTCTCACCTGTCACCATAAGTCGTAGATTCATCCTTGGCCACGTTTTTGTGGAATAGCTTGGTGTGCACCATAGTCGCCCTTGATGTTGCATCGCCATGCAAAAGAGGCCCTAAAGACAGGTAGTGCTGCAATGGAGTAAGAGCTTGGGGCAAACCATACATGGTGAGCCGGCGGAGAGAAGAAACTGTGACTACTGAAT
>NW_025288626.1:0-1095 GCF_018294505.1 Triticum aestivum
TCATCAACAATCACAGTTTGGGTCGATTCTGGCCCGTTTCTTGGACTATTACTCTATTTTGGGGTCTCGGAGTCATTTCCACGATTGACGATCCCCGGGGTGCGTTTACGTGTCGGTCATCAACACTCACATATTCGGCCGATTCTAATACGTTCCGTGCACTATTACTCAGCGTTTTGGGGACCCAGAGCGATTTCCACGATTGATGAACCCCGGGGTGCGTTTATGTGTCCCTCGTCAACACTCACAGTTTTGGCCAATTCTAACCTGTTTCGTGGACTATTACTCACCGTTTTGGGGGCCCCGAAGCGATTTTCATAGTTGTTGAACCCCAAGGTGTGCTTACGAGTTGGTCATCAACACTCCCAGTTTTGGCCGATTCTGGCCCGTTTCATGGACTATTACTCTCCGTTTTGGGGTCCCAAAGCGATTTCCATCATTGTCGAACTCCAAGGTGCGCTTACGTGTCGGTCATCAACAATCACAGTTTGGGCCGATTCTGGCCCGTTTCTTGGACTATTACTCTATTTTGGGGTCTCGAATTTGTTTCCACTATTGACGAACCCCGGGGTCCGTTTACGCGTCGGTCATCAACACTCACATATTCCGCCGATTCTAGTCCGTTTCATGCACTATTACTCAACCTTTGGGGACCCAGAGCGATTTCACGATTGATGAACTCTAGGGTGCGTTTATGTGACCATCGTCAACACTTATAGTTTTGTTCAATTCTGACCTGCTTCGTGGACTATTACTAACCGTTTTGGGGTCCCAAAGAGATTTCCATAGTTGTTGAACCCCAAGGTGTGCTTACGCGTTGGTCATCAACACTCGCAGTTTTGGCCGATTCTGGCCCGTTTCATGTACTATAACTCACCGTTTTGGGGTCCCAAAGCGATTTCCATGGTTGTCGAACTCCAAGGTGCGCTTACGTGTCGGTTATCAACAACCATAGTTTGGGCTGATTGTGGCCTGTTTCTTGGACTATTACTCTATTTTGGGGTCTCGGAGTCATTTCTATGATTGACTAACCCCGGGGTGCGTTTACGTGTCGGTCATCAACACTCACATATTCGGCCGATTCAAGTCCGTTCC
>NW_025288627.1:0-1095 GCF_018294505.1 Triticum aestivum
GCCCTTGCCCTCTGGCACCTTGGCCACGAAAACCGGGTATGCCACATCCTTCTCTCTGAGACGCCGCTTCTCCAAAGAAAGAACACTGTCGTGCAGACTCCGCATAGCACCGGTTGCAGCATTGAGCATATTTGGTGGTAGCATCGCCCTACCCGCCACATGCACCCTCCTCGAGATATCCTGCGGTGAAGGTGGCCCGTCCTGAGCACGGATCGTACTCGGTGCCGGCTGGCTCGCACCCTTCTTAGTCTTTCTTTTGCGTGCCTTCTTCTTCTCCTGTAATGGGACCGAGTTCTGCTCACAGACCGCCTTCTTGAGTGTGTTGGGGCTGATAATATTTCGCACCTCGCCTATCTGAGGCTCGGTGAAGTCGGCAGCTGGAGGCGTCTCCTGAGAGCTGAACGCCAGACGGCGCCTGTTGCAACTTGGCTTCTCCGCGGTACGAGCTAGATCGCACACGTCTTTTGTTGGGTTTGGTTCTTGAGAAGGAGGCCCCATGAAGTCGCCATCGTGCCCATGCTCGGCAAAGTACTGATCGACGTTGCCACATGTATCATCGTCGTCGTCGTCGTCGTTCTGATCCTGTGCCATATGCATGTTTAGATCCAGTGGCATAGGGATGTCCGGCACCGTTACGGCGGTCTTGCCATGGGGCCGGCTTGGCGCCGGCACGACTGGCGGTGTTGTCTTTGGGGTGGTGTCCCCCGCCCCCAAACGAATCTGGCTCTTCGGCCAAAGCAGGGGCCAGCTCAGGCAGGCGCTGAGGGTCATCACGTCATCATCGTCGGCCCCGACGGGTCGAATCGGAGGTAACAAGTCGTCGCAGCCTGGCAGCACCCGAACCAGTTGAACCCTAAACAAGTTGGGTGGCATCTGGGTACCGTGGAACAAGGGGTTGCCCGGTTGAACGATTTTGCCCTTGGCGACATCGACCAACTCGTTGTTCACGAAGTGGAGGAGAGTGCACGGAACGTCGGCGGCGCCCTGCGAAAACATGTAGGGCGTCAGGGATGCCCAGTCAAAGGCAAGGAGATGAAGTCCTCGGCCGAGAGAGGCTTAATTAGTTACCGTGATGATGGCGTCGAGCTCGGCTAA
>NW_025288628.1:0-1095 GCF_018294505.1 Triticum aestivum
GATACTTCTCCATCACCAAAAATTATGAAAAAATACCATCGTTCCTATAGCACATGTGCCCGCGTCTTGCAAAAAAACTCATGATTTTATCACGCTCCGAGTATTTAGTAATATTGACGCCGCATCGTTACCGCAAAACGTCTACTACCGTGTCATCGCCGTCCGTGAGGGGGGGCCATGCCCCGGAGACGCGTCCCGCCTCTTCGGACATGCCACCACACCACCCCGCATGTATGAGGGCCTGGTGTGACGCTCCGGTGGCATTGCTACCCCAGTGCCCCCGTCCCGCCTAACCATGTAGCGTTTGACCACGAGATCTAGCCCTTTGACTTTGCACGGATGGGCTTTGACCAATGGACCTACCCACCCGGTTGTGTTAGGTCAGCCCATAGGAACACTTTGGAGCAACATCCGGGCCAGACCCACAGCAAGATCCCCTCCGTGTAGACCCCACGCGTCCGTTTCCCCCCTCCAGGTGCCGGCGGCGGCGCCGTCCGTGAGGGGGGGCACACCCCGGACATGCGTGCTGGGCGTTTGCAACCGCCACAACACTTCCAGACTTGTGAGAGGCCGCCTACGCAAGATTTGGCGGCATACTAGCCCCCGGAGGCCGCCGGCCACAGCCGTAGACGCGCGAAGGGCAAGCCGCGTAGAGGGAATTTTTTGGATACTTCTCCATCACCAAAAATTATGAAAAAATACCATCGTTCCTATAGCACATGTGCCCGCGTCGTGCAAAAAAACTCATGATTTTATCGCGCTCCGAGTATTTAGTAATATTGACGCCGCATCGTTACCGCAGAACGTCTACTACCGTGTCATCACCGTCCGTGAGGGGGGGGGGCATGCCCCGGAGACGCGTCCCGCCTCTTCGGACATGCCACCACACCACCCCGCATGTATGAGGGCCCGGTGTGACGCTCCGGTGGCATTGCTACCCCCAGTGCCCCCGTCCCGCCTAACCATGTAGCGTTTGACCACGAGATCTAGCCCTTTGACTTTGCACGGATGGGCTTTGACCAATGGACCTACCCACCCGGTTGTGTTAGGTCAGCCCATAGGAACACTTTGGAGCAACATCCGGGCCAGACCCAC
>NW_025288629.1:0-1095 GCF_018294505.1 Triticum aestivum
ATTCTTTTGAGTGGGGGTGAGTTGTCACACCCTAGCTAGTCATGCATTAGAGTGTTGCATCATGTTTACTTTTCATCAGAAACTTGAAATGGGGATGACAGAACCCCCAGTCCCCTCTGAAACCAACTAGGGTTACTAAAATAATCTTTCAATGAACCTGAAATGCCCTTCTAAAATGTCCATCATTTTAGCCTTGGTTCAGAACCTCTGACAAAAGTGGTGCACATTTTTCTAGGCCATCTTAGGGTTTTTGAATTAAATCATAGATATTTGAATTTGGGCATTTAAAATAATATAAAATATTTAAATGCTCAAATATCTCCAAACTAAAATGTTTCATGTTGGAAATATTCCAACTATGGACCAGGAGTAGTTTGGTGATTTTTGGAGTTGACTAGGTATTTTATTTAATTCAACAAAGTTGCAGAAATATTAAATAAAACAGAAAACAGAAAAGAGAGGGAAGACTTACATGTGCGGCCCAGCCAGCTGGCCGGCCCAGCTAGCCAGCCCAGCACTGTAGCTCCCCGTCGTCTTCCTCCCCACGCCCCGAAGCTGCTGCGTGCTCGCGCGCGCACGGCCGCGCGGCCACCTCCTGCTTGCCGACGCCCTCCTGGCCGCGTGGACGACGTCCGCAGCCCGTCCCGATCCCCCCTGCTCTCTCTCACTCTCCCCCAGCTTCTCCCTCGCTCTCTCCCTCTCACGGCCGAAGACCACCGTCGCCGCCGTTCGCCGTAGCCACTGTCTCCGGCCACCCCTCGCTCCCCCGAGTAGCTCAGAAGCTCCGCCACAACTCCCTCTTCCTCCCCACCGCTCCACGAGTCCCCGGAAGCCCTGCATCGCCGCCACGTCGCCGTTCCCCTCTTCGGGCTCCGATCACCGTCGCCGACGAATTCGCCGTCTCCAGCGCGTCCCCGAGCCCGCTTCGACGCCCACTGCAACCGCGGTGAGCCCCCGAGCCGTTTCCCCCTCTCCTTCCCCTCGTTCCCTCACCGTAGCTGCATCCCCACCACGGCCGAACCTCCGCCGTCGCCGAGCTCGCCGTCGACGCAGCTCCGGTGACCATTTGGTCACCCCGGCGAGTCCAACACGTTC
>NW_025288630.1:0-1095 GCF_018294505.1 Triticum aestivum
TTGGCTGATTCTGGCCCGTTTCATAGACTATTACTCACTATTTTGGGGTCCCGGAGTAATTTCGACGATTGACGAACCCCGGGGAGCGTCATTGTGTCGGTCATCAACACTCTCGTTTTTTGTCGATTCTGACCCATTTCGTGGACTATTACTCAACGTTTTGGGGCCCCATAGCGATTTCCATAGTTGTTGAACCCCAAGGTGCACTTACGTGCCGGTCATCAAAACTCGCACTTTTGGGCGATTATGGACCGTTTCATGGACTATTACTCACTGTTTGGGGTCCCGGAGTGATTTCCACGATTGACGAACCCCGGGGTGCATATATGTGTCGGTCATCAACACTCGCGGTTTTTGGTGATTCTGACCTGTTTCATGGACTATTAATCACCATTTTGGAGTCCCAGAGCGATTTCCATGGTTGTCGAGTCCCAAGGAGTGCTTACGTGTTGGTCGTCCGGACTCGCAGTGTGGGCCGATTCTGATCCGTTTCTTGGACTATTACTCAGTTTTGGGGTCTCGAAGTGAATTCCACGATTGACGAACCCCGGGGTGCGTCTACGTGTCGGTCATCAACACTCGCGGTTTTTGGCGATTCTCACCCGTTTCGTGGACTATTACTCACCGTTTTGGGGCCCCATAGCGATTTCTATAGTTGTTGAACCCCAAGGTGCACTTACGTGCCGGTCATCAATACTCGCACTTTTGGGCGATTCTGGACCGTTTCATGGACTATTACTCACTGTTTGGGGTCCCGGAGTGATTTCCACAATTGACGAACCCCGGGGTGCATATATGTGTCGGTCATCAACACTCGCGTTTTTGGTCGATTGTGACCCGTTTCGTGGTCTATTACTCACCGTTTTGGGGTCCCGTACTGATTTCCGTAGTTATTGAACCCCAAGGTGCACTTACGTGTCGGTCATCAACAATCGCAGTTTTGGCTGATTCTGGCCCGTTTCATAGACTATTACTCACTATTTTGGGGTCCCGGAGTAATTTCGACGATTGACGAACCCCGGGGAGCGTCATTGTGTCGGTCATCAACACTCTCGTTTTTTGTCGATTCTGACCCATTTCGTGGACTATTACTCA
>NW_025288631.1:0-1095 GCF_018294505.1 Triticum aestivum
CAGCCAGCTGCTTCCCCTCGCCAGAGCAGGCAGGGAGGTGAGCATGGCGCGCCCGAGCTCGCCACGCACCACCCAGCCTCTCTGCATCGCCCTGGTCGCCGTTGCGCCGCGTGGATCGTCTTCTGGTCGTCGCCCCGACCTCGCCGACACCCCATTCACTCTCCCCCGGCTCTCCCTCGCTCTCTCTCTCTCACGGCCGAAGCTCACCGTCGCCGCCGTTCGCCTTAGCCACCGTCTCCGACCACCCCTCGCTCCCCCGACCAGCTCAGGAGCTCCGCCTCGACTCCCTCTTCCTCCCCACCGCTCCACGAGTCCCCGGAAGCCCTGCATCGCCGCCACGTCGCCGTTCCCCTCTTCGGGCTCCGATCACCGTCGCCGACGAATTCGCCGTCTCCAGCGCGTCCCCGAGCCTGTTTCAACGCCCACTGCAACCGCGGTGAGCTACGCCACCGTTTCCCCCTTCTTCCCTGCTCTCTCCCGACCCCTAGGCCCTAGCCCCACCGCGGCCGAAAGCTTCACGCCGCCGGCGATGTCGCCGTCGTGGCCACGATCGCCGTAGCGCCCAACCGAGCTCACCATCGTGCTCCACATCTCACTAGGAGCACGTAGCACGCCCCAACGCTACCCCAAACCCCCTGCAACACCCTTCCCGTGCACGACCGAACCCCGGCGGCCGCAACCGAGCTCGCCGCCGTCGACTCCGGCCACCCCGACCCCAACGGACTCCGCCAAGAGCCGCGGGTCGTCCTCAGCTTCACTCCGGTGGCCTCCGCGGTTCATTTGGTGGCCGAAACGACCAAAACCACTATCGCCGCCGCACTGATGGTCGCCGCCGGCCAGAACTCCGGCGAGCTGACGTGGCCTAGTTAATTAGCCACTAACCCACCACCTACTGACGCTGACAAGTGGGCCCCAGGGCTTAGTCAAAGCTAACCAGCCCGGGTCAACACGGGATTAGCCCCTGTGTCACTGACGTGTGGACCCCACACGTCAGGTTTGACCCGAGCCAGCCCTGTTGACCTGCTGATGTCACCGTGACGTCAGGCTGACGCAGTAAATGATATTTCTGGATTTAAATTAAATCAGGAAATTCCA
>NW_025288632.1:0-1094 GCF_018294505.1 Triticum aestivum
TCCTAAAATCACCAAATTACTCCTGGTCCATAGTTGGATTATTTCCAACATGAAACATTTTAGTTTGGAGATATTTGAGCATTTAAATATTTTATATAATTTTAAATGCCCAAATTCAAATATTTATGATTTAATTCAAAAACCCTAAGATGGCCTAGGAAAATGTGCACCACTTTTGGCAGAGGTTCTGAACCAAGACAAAAATGATGGGCATTTTAGAAGGGCATTTCAGGTTCATTGAAAAAGTTTTTTAGTAAACCCTAGTTGGTTTCAGAGGGGACTGGGGGTTCTGTCATCCCCATTTCAAGTTTCTGATGAAAAAGTAAACATGATGCAACACTCTAATGCATGGCTAACTAGGATGTGACAACTCACCCCCACTCAAAAGAATCTCGTCCCGAGATTTGGGTTCCTCCGGGAAGAAGGCGGGATACTCGAGTCGAAGACGATCCTCCCTTTCCCATGTTGCTTCATCCTCAGAATGGTGCGACCATTGAACCTTGAGAAACTTGATATTATGACGTCGAGTGGTACGCTCGGCCCGATCGAGGATACGAATGGGGTACTCTCGATATGTAAGATTATCTTGGAGATCAAGCGTTTCGTAGTCTACTCCACGGATAGGATCCGAGAAGCAACGCCTGAGTTGAGAAACGTGGAAGACATCATGGACTCTGGAGAGGTGCGGAGGTAGTTCCAACTGGTAGGCAACTTCTCCTCGTTTGGCGAGAATGCAAAAAGGTCCAATGTAACGAGGAGCCAATTTGCCTTTGATACCGAAACGATGGGTTCCCTTCAGAGGGGTGACCCGAAGATAAGCCTTCTCGTCAACCTCGAAAGTCATAGCCTTATGTTTTCGGTCATATTGACTCTTTTGACGAGATTGGGCTGTTTTCAACTTTTCACGAACGATACGAACTTGTTCTTCTGCTTCCTGAATCATATCCGGGCCAAAGAATTGTCTTTCCCCGGTCTCTGACCAGTTAAGGGGTGTTCGACACCGTCGTCCATAGAGAACTTCAAAAGGGGCTTTACCCAAGCTAGACTGATAGCTGTTGTTGTAAGCGAATTCGGCAAATGGAAGGCACTTCTCC
>NW_025288633.1:0-1094 GCF_018294505.1 Triticum aestivum
TCTCTCTCTTATTCCTTTTCTTCTTGTTTTCCTTTCCCTTTTCTGTTTTAATATTGTTTCCTATTATTTTAGTTTTAGTAAAATATACACGTAGTATATAAATTAGTATTTCAACTTAGTCCATAGTCACAAGAAGTCTAGTCCTCAAATAAATTAGTTTGACCTTTTATTTATTATAAAAGGTATTTAAATAATTGTTTTTGCTGTTGTTTTATTCATCTTATAGTATTTAAACATTTTATAAAGGTGTGGCTCCTCCACCATAATTACCTATACAATATTTGGTTCACTCTGAACATCTTAGTTTTAATTATTTGAAAACTTTTATTTTGTTTGATTGATTTTGAATTTGATTTCGAATCGGTTTCGACCTAACGCGAGGTTAGCAACAGTAATCGAGGTGACGTGGCATCGTTAACGCGGGATTACTGTAACCTAATTATCCGGGCGTCACAATTCTCCTCCACTACAAGAAATCTCATCCCGAGATTTAAGAGGGGGACTAAGGGGGAAAGTTTGGTAACGAATCTAGCGGGTCTTCTCATCCTGGCTTGCTCTTCTCGAAGAGGTTGATCCCTTTCGTTGATGTCTTCATTTCTCTGTTTCAAGCCACCATGATCAAGTTGTCATCCTTTCTTCAGGAACTTTCACCGTACTTACGAAAGAATAAAGGGGCTGGGAGAACAGACCTCTACAAGGTTGACTAACTTGTTGATAACATCGGGGACGGTGGGGGAAGTAACTCTCGAATTAAAAACCCTTAGACATTATTGAGAACAAAGTGAGGAGGTATCCTGAGAAGTTTCGAGCAGATAGACAATCGTTCGTTGCCTGAAACAGGGTGTGAAAGGGGTTCAGTGCAATGGGAATAAGTATTGCGCCTGATACCATAATAGATCACTATGACGGTGGCCCGTGATCTTTCATACGAAGCCAAGCGTGAGGATTAGCTTTAGTAACAGGGGTGCAGGAGAGTCAGGTTTCGATCCTGTGGAACTGTGGGTTATGGGCCCACCATGTGGTTGAAAGTAGGAAGGGGGCCGACATTTTGCACGGTCATGATAGTAAGGTGTGTCAAAGGGTAGCCTGTCAGA
>NW_025288634.1:0-1094 GCF_018294505.1 Triticum aestivum
TCCAGAAGCTGATGCAGCGTTTGCCGAGCTAAAAGCTCTGCTCTCCACCCAGCCGGTGCTTGCTGCTCCAATCAGCAAAGAGCCTCTGTTGCTCTACATCGCAGCCACAGGACAAGTCGTCAGTACTGTGCTAACGGTCGAGCGGGAAGAAGAAGGAAAAGCTCTCAAAGTTCAGCGTCCAGTGTATTATTTGTCTGAAGTCTTGACTCCATCCAAGCAGAGATATCCTCATTATCAGAAGCTTGTGTATGGAATATACATGACCACGAAGAAGGTTGCTCATTATTTCTCTGACCATTCAATCACAGTCGTCAGCGACGCTCCACTATCAGAGATTTTGCACAACAGAGATGCAACTGGTCGAGTGGCCAAATGGGCGATTGAACTTCTTCCCCTTGATATCAAGTTTGAGGCAAAGAAAGCCATTAAGTCCCAGGCAATTGCAGATTTCCTAGCCGAGTGGGTCGAACAGCAACAGCCGACTGAAGTTCACTCGGAGCATTGGACCATGTTTTTCGATGGCTCTAAGATGTTGAATGGTTCCGGTGCTGGGGTTGTCCTAGTTTCCCCCAGAGGAGATAAGCTCAGATATGTGCTCCAGATTCACTTTGATTCCTCCAACAATGAGGCAGAATATGAGGCCCTCCTATATGGGTTGCGCATGGCCATTTCACTCGGCGTCCGTCGCCTAATGGTTTATGGCGACTCAGATTTAGTGGTCAACCAAGTGATGAAAGAGTGGGACGTAAGAAGCCCAGCCATGACTGGATACTGCAGTGCAGTAAGGAAGCTGGAGAAAAAGTTCGAGGGGTTGGAGCTCCATCATATACCCCGACTGAAGAATCAAGCAGCTGATGATCTAGCAAAGATAGGTTCCAAGAGAGAAGCCATTCCGAGTGGTGTGTTCTTGGAGCATATACATACTCCATCAGTCAAAGAAGATCCTTTTACCGAAGAAACTCCGCAGCCCAAGAGTGCCACAGATCCGACTGAAGTTGAAGTCCCAGCGGTGGTCGACTTGATCATGGAGGTTTTGGTAGTCATTCCCGACTGGACGATTCCATATGTTGCATATATCTTGAGGAAAGAACTTC
>NW_025288635.1:0-1094 GCF_018294505.1 Triticum aestivum
AGGGAGTCGGCCACGACCTGACTAACCGAACAAGTCTCTAGTCCAGGTTTATCGCCTATTCGGGTTCCATCCGCAAGGAGATCCGGCCGGGGTGTCGCTTACGGCCCCAAACGATGTGTGCAGGGTTCCCAAGCCCACCAACCGGGTGCCACTTGGTACACCGGGCCACTGTGCCTAGTCTGTCCCAAGCCCACCTGTACCGGGTGCCACTTGGTAGACTACTAACACTACCTACAAACACCAGAAACTAGTTGCAACTCCTGGACAGAGATCATGTTGATTAATAAGTCGAGAGGGGCACTTAAGCATTCCAATGTGTGGTAGTAGCTGGTCATGGATCACAAACACAGAACTCAGTTCCTGAGGACGGCTGCAATGAGACAACCCACCATGTACTCCTACATGGCCTCTCACCGCTACCTTTACCAAATCGTGTTCACACACTTAGCTCATACACATTGGGACATGTTCACACGCCTCTGATTCATCCCCGATGAATCAGACCTGACACAACTCTAAGCAGTAGCAGGCATGACAACAAGCATGAATGAGTAGGCACATCTGGGCTCAAACAACTCCTACTCATGCTAGTGGGTTTCATCTATTTACTGTGGCAATGACAGGTCATGCAAAGGATAAAGGGTTCAGCTACCGCAGCAAGTATCAAATATGTCGTTGTTGTCCTAATGCAGTAAAAGAGAGCAGGAGCGAAAGAGTGGGATTTTATCGGAATGAACAAGGGGGTTTTGCTTGCCTGGCACTTCTGAAGATAATATAGCTCTTCATCGGTGTCATCGATCACATCGTCGGTACACGTCTATCGAGAGGGGACAATTACCGGCAAATACAGAAAACACGATCAATGCAATGCACAATATGATGCATGCTATGACATGGCAATATGAATGTGTTTTGGGCTAATGCACCTAAAACCAGATTAAATGAAGTTGGTTTGAATCCAAGATTTAAATTCAAACTCCATATGTGGTTATTTAAATGTCATTCACTTCATTTGCCCTAAACAGTAGTGATAAGTTGTTCTAACATGCATGAAAATGGTACAGATGGATTCCTTGAATTTTTCTGATAATTTT
>NW_025288636.1:0-1094 GCF_018294505.1 Triticum aestivum
AGTATCCACTTCAAGTTGTCTATGTACCATGTAAGCATCCAAGAAGTCCATAACCGCGGACCCGGCTATTCGAATAGATCATGTTAACCCTGCAGGGGTGTACTTCTTCACACACGCTCTCGCCACTTACCGCCATGTACACGTCATGTATCTCGGCAACCTTCAAGCGGAAGCCTGGCGAGGGTGTCGGCCACGACCTGACTAACCACACAAGACTCTAGTCCAGGTTTATCGCCTATTCGGGTTCCATCCGCAAGGAGATCCGGCCGGGGTGTCTCTTACGGCCCCAAACGATGTGTACAGGGTTCCCGAGCCCACCAACCGGGTGCCACTCGGTACACCGGGCCACGTGTGCCTAGTCTGTCCCAAGCCCACCCTGCCGGGTGCCACTTGGTAGAAAAATAGCACTACCTACAAACACCAGAAACTAGTTGCGACTCCTGGACAGAGACCAAGTTGGTTAATAAGTCGAGAGGGGTCGAGTTACCGGAACCCAATGTGTGGTAGTATCGAGTCATTGGACAACATACACAGAACTCAGTGCTTAAGGACGGTTCCAGTGAGACAACCCACCATGTACTCCTACATGGTCTCTCACCGCTACCTTTACCAAATCGTGTTCACACACTTCACTCTCAGCATCAGAACATATCGTAACACTCCAATTCATTCCCAATGAACCAGACCTGACACAACTCTAAGCAATAGCAGGCATAGCATGGTAGGAACACATCAGTGGCTTCAATCAACTCCTACACATGCTAGTGGGTTTCAACTATTTACTGTGGCAATGACAGGTCATGCAGAGGAATGGGTTCAACTACCGCAGCACAAAGTAGCAGATGAATCGTTGTTGTCCTAATGCAATAACTGAGAGCAGGAGCGAGAGAGTAGGGTTTTATCGAAATGAACAAGGGGGTTTGCTTGCCTGGTAAATCAACAAGGGAGGCACTGCTTCACAGACAGGTACTCTGGAACGTCTCCGGAGCAGGACCTATCGAGAAGGAACGGTGCCGGCAATCAAAACACAATCATATGCAACAATATGATGCATGAACATGGCATGTAGATGTGATGCTGTTTGAGCTAATGCA
>NW_025288637.1:0-1094 GCF_018294505.1 Triticum aestivum
CTCCGGGACCCCAAAATAGTGAGTAATAGTCCATGAAACGGGCCAGAATCGGCCAAAACTGCGATTGTTGATGACTGACACATAAGTGCACCTTGGGGTTCAACAACTATGGAAAACACTACGGGACCCCAAAACGGTGAGTAATAGTCCACGAAACGGGTCACAATCGACAAAAAGTGCGGGTGTTGATGACCGACATGTAAGTCCACCTTGGGGTTCAACAACTATGGAAATCGCTACGGGGCCCCAAAACGAGGAGTCCACGAAATGGGTCACAATCGACAAAAACCGCGAGTGTTGATGACCGACACGTAGACACACCCTGGGGTTCGTCAATCGTGGAAATCACTTCAAGACCCCAAAACCGAGTAATAGTCCAAGAAACGGGTCAGAATCATCCAAAACTACGAGTCTTGACAACGAACACGTAAGCACTCCTTGGGATTCGACAACCATAGAAATCACTCTGGGACCCCAAAACGGTGAGTAATAGACCACGAAACGGGTCACAATCGACCAAAAACGCGAGTGTTGATGACCGACACGTAGACGCACCCCGGGGTTCGTCAATTGTGGAATTCACTTCGAGACCCCAAAACTGAGTAATAGTCCAAGAAACGGATTAGAATTGGCCCACACCGCGAGTCCGAACGACCAACACGTAAGTACTCCTTGGGATTCGACAACCATGGAAATTGCTCTGGGAATCCAAAATGGTGATTAATAGTCCATGAAACAGGTCAGAATCACCAAAAACTGCGAGTGTTGATGACCGCCACATATATGCACCCCGGGGTTCGTCAATCGTGGAAATCACTCCGGGACCCCAAACAGTGAGTAATAGTCCATGAAACGGGCCAGAATCGGCCAAAAGGGCGAGTATTGATGACCGGCACGTAAGTGCACCTTGGGGTTCAACAACTATGGAAATCGCTATGGGGCCCCAAAATGGTGAGTAATAGTCCACGAAATGGGTCAGAATCGACAAAAAACGAGAGTGTTGATGACCGACACAATGACGCACCACGGGGTTCGTCAATCGTCGAAATTACTCCGGGACCCCAAAATAGTGAGTAATAGTCCATGAAACGGGC
>NW_025288638.1:0-1094 GCF_018294505.1 Triticum aestivum
TAGTTGCGGGATGATGTGTTACGGAACGAGTAAAGAGACTTGCCGGTAACGAGATTGAACTAGGTATCGAGATACCGACGATCGAATCTCGGGCAAGTAACATACTGATGACAAAGGGAACAACGTATGTTGTTATGCGGTCTGACCGATAAAGATCTTCGTAGAATATGTGGGAGCCAATATGGGCATCCAGGTCCCGCTATTGGTTATTGACCGGAGACGTGTCTCGGTCATGTCTACATAGTTCTCGAACCCGTAGGGTCCGCACGCTTAAAGTTACGATGACAGTTTTATTATGAGTTTATGTATGTTGATGTACCGAAGGAGTTCGGAGTCCCGGATGAGATCGGGGACATGATGAGGAGTCTCGAAATGGTCGAGACGTAAAGATCGATATATTGGACGACTATATTCGGACTTCGGAAAGGTTCCGAGTGATTCGGGTATTTTTCGGAGTACCGGAGAGTTACGGAAATACGTATTGGGCCTTATTGGGCCATATGGGAAAGAAGAAAAAGGGCCTCAAGGGTGGCCGCACCCCTCCCCTTGGTCTGGTCCGAATTGGACTAGGGAAGGGAGGCGCCCCCTTCCTTCCTTCTCTTTTTCCCTTCCTCTTTTCCTATTCCATATGGGAGGTGGAATCCTACTAGGACTAGGGAGTCCTAGTAGGACTCCACACTTGGTGCGCCCCCTCCTAGGGCCGGCCTCCTCCTCCCTTGCTCCTTTATATATAGGGGCAGGGGGCACCCCAAAGACACAACAATTGATCCTTGAGATCTTTTAACCGTGTGCGGTGCCCCCCTCCACCAAATTACACCTCGATAATATCACTGCGGAGTAGGCGAAGCCCTGCGTCGGTAGAACATCATCATCGTCACCACGCCGTCGTGCTGACGAAACTCTCCCTCAACACTCGGCTGGATCGGAGTTCAAGGGACGTCATCGAGCTGAACGTGTGTAGAACTCGGAGGTGCCGTGCGTTCGGTACTTGATCGGTCGGATCGTGAAGACGTACGACTACATCAACCGCGTTGTGATGATGCTTCCGCTGTCGGTCTACGAGGGTACGTGGACAACACTCTCCCCTCTCGTTG
>NW_025288639.1:0-1094 GCF_018294505.1 Triticum aestivum
TGTATCGTCCAAATGCACCTGCTCCCAGGAAATCTTATGCTGCACCGCGTCTGCCTCCTCCACCATCTAAGCAGTCAAAGCTACCAGCTCCCCCACCTGGGGCTCCTGTTCCCACTCCCGATAATGGTCTGTGCTTCAAGTGTGGTCAACCGGGTCACTTTGCCAGGAACTGCTATCAGAATCAGAATCAACTGGCCCTTCCAGCAGCTGGCCGTGGTAACAACCAGCCCCGCAACAACAATGCTAAGTCTCAAGGTCGTGCTCATGCCAACCACGTTGATCTCAGCGAAGCTCAAGACCAGCCTGCTACTGTGATGGGTACACTCCTCGTAAATTCAGTACCAGCATCCGTTTTATTTGATACAGGAGCATCCCACTCATTCATTTCAGCAGAATTTGCATTCCTGCATGGCATTAATCACGAAGAGATAAACACTCCGCTAGTGGTACGCACCCCAGCGGGCCAATGTCAAACCTCTATGGTTAGTCGCGATGTTACTGTTGAAATTGAAGGACTGGAATTTCTTGTCTCTCCCATCGTGCTGAAGTCCTGTAGCATTGATCTCATTCTGGGAATGAATTGGTTAACAGCGCATACTGCTTCAATCGTTTGCACCACTAAGACCGTCCATCTGCTACACCCTTCGGATGAGATAGTTACTTACCAAGCCCATCTGGTGCAAAATGCCGAGGCAAGGCTCTATGCATTGAATGCATTGAACGCTGCACCACTCGAGGGCATTGAAAACATTCCCGTCGTGCGTGAATTCCTCGACGTCTTTCCTGAAGAACTTCCGGGGATTCCCCCTGCTAGAGCTGTCGAATTCATCATCGACTTGAAACCAGGCACCACTCCTATAGCCAAGCGACCCTACAAAATGCCGCCGCATGAACTCCTTGAGCTTAAGGAGGAAATCGACAAGTCTCTTCGCAAAGGATTCATTCGCCCAAGTTGCTCTCCTTGGGGAGCACCTTCTCTCTTTGTTAAGAAGAAGGATGGGACAAACCGGTTAGTTCAAGACTACCGTCCTATAAACCAAGCTACCATTCAGAATAAATACCCTCTTCCTCGGATCAATGATCTGTATGATCAA
>NW_025288640.1:0-1094 GCF_018294505.1 Triticum aestivum
CAATCTATCCATCTGTACTATTTTCATGCATGATCAAACAAGTTAAATTGATGTTTTAAGCAGAACAAGAAAAGGCACTTTAAAAGGCCATATTTGAATTTGAAATTTGAATCCTTGATTCAAATTTGTTCAAACACTTCTGGTTTTAGTTGCATTAGCCCAACACACTCATATTGCCATGTTTCATGCATGCATCATATTGTTGCACATTGTTTGGTGATGCTTGTGTATCGATGTCCTTTGCGACAGGATCTGTTCCCGAGGAGTACCGTGATTACCCTAACGAAGAACCGTATCCGTGCATCGAACCATCAGGCAAGCAACCAACCATTTGATCATATCGATACAATCCCATGTTCTCGCTCCTGCTCTCTTTTACTGCATTAAGACAACGCGATTCAAACTGCTGTGTGCTACGGTAGTTGAACCCATTTCCTCTGCATGACCTGTCATTGCCAAAGTAACTAGATGAAACCCACTAGCATGTGTAGGAGTTGATTGAGCCATATGTATGTGTTGTTCCTACCTTGCTATGCCTGCTATGCTTAGAGTCGTGTCAGGTCTGGTTCATCGGGGTGATGGGCTGGAGTGGAATGATTATGTTGGTAATGAGAGTGGTGTGGTGAACACGATTTGGAAAAGGTATCGATGAGAGGCCATGTAGGAGTACATGGTGGGTTGTTTCATTGAAGCCGACCTTAAGCACTGAGATCTGTATGTGTGATTTAAGAATCAGCTACTACCATGCATTGGGCCCGAAACCAATGGACCCTCTCGGCTTCTTATTCACCCTAGTTCTCCGTCCAGGAGTTGCAAGTAGTTTCTGGTGTTTGTAGCCTACTGGAGGCCGTGGACAGCGCTGACCGTAGGGGTGGGCTGTGATGCGGTAGGTACGTGGCCGGGTGTACCGAATACCCGTTAGGTATCTCGGAAACCCTGTTCACATCGTTCGGGGCCGTATGGGAAACCTCGGCCGGACTCCCTGCGGATGGAACCTGAATAGGCGATAAACCTGGACTGGAGGCTTAGGTGATTAGGTAGGTCGTGGCCGACACCCACGTTGGGCTTCCGCTTGAAGGTTGCCGAGTACATGT
>NW_025288641.1:0-1094 GCF_018294505.1 Triticum aestivum
TGCACTGTCAGGATATTTCCATCTTATCCTGGATCCACCGAGCCCCTTCACTGCTCCTATGGACTCGGGGTTACTATTGAGATGGCTGTGCAGGACGCCGCCTACTCTATGATGACCATTATGCGAGTCAGATCTGGTCTATTTCGGGACTCTGATTTCCGGTATATGCCAGGATCACTTCCGGGAGCACAAGGGTATCTCCAGGCTATCTATGCTGACCCCACTCAGGAGGATTCACGGACTCGCACCACTGCGGAGATGCTCGAGGATAAGGACCGTGAAAATCGGGCCTTGAGGTTAGAGCTCTTCAATACCCGTGCTGACCACTGGGCCACTTTGACTCGGTTCGCACCGACGGTGCAAGCTGGATTTTCAGATATGCGCGATCTCTATCCTGTGAGATCTGCTCTGCCAGACGTGATGGATTGGCGTGATGTAGGAGGCATCACCCCACCTCGCGGTCCCCGCAGGCCACCGTCTGTTGGTCCAAGGCCTCATCCTAGCCCCTATGGTCCACAAGCTCCGCGAGATCGTCTGTTTCCGGATGATCATGTTGAGCTTCCAGGCTATGGAGGTGACTTCTACGAGGACTACTACGGATCGGTCTGAGTTAGTGGTAGTATCGCTAGTTCGCACTAGCTGTGTCGTCTATCGTCCCGCGTGACTCGTGGGATATGACCTAGTTTGTACTTTTTCCGGAGGTGTAGAAAAATAATGTATAGGAGCTTGGAATGCCTCCGATGAGATGTAATCCTCTTTTCACCGTAATAGTACTTTGTTTGGTCTTGTACTAAACCCTGTATGGTGTGTATGACGATGGAATAAAGAAGCAGTTTCTGTATTTACCATGTCATACGGATGATCATCTTGCATTTCGAGTTATTCCTTACATTTTATATCCTATGTCGGAATTTTATCATCCTGACTAAATCATTGTCTTGTTTACCTAGGATGGTCAACACGCGCACTAACCCTGCTCCTCAAGAGCAGGCCGAAGGCAGTGAAGTCAGGGATGCAAATCTACCTCATCCTCCTTCCCTAGCCGAGGTTATGATGGAAGCTGAGAGAAACAAGCGGGAGACCAACCGTTTGTT
>NW_025288642.1:0-1094 GCF_018294505.1 Triticum aestivum
TAGTAATAAAGTAAAGCATTACATCGCGATTGCATTGCATACAATAAAGCGACAACCATATGGCTCCTGCCAGTTGCCGATAACTCGGTTACAAAACATGATCATCTCATACAATAAAATTCAGCATCATGCTTTGACCATATCACATCACAACATGCCCTGCAAAAACAAGTTAGACGTCCTCTACTTTGTTGTTGCATGTTTTACGTGGCTGCTACGGGCTTAAGTAAGAACCAATCTCACCTACGCATCAAAACCACAACGATAGTTTGTCAAATAGACTCCGTTTTAACCTTCGCAAGGACCGGGCGTAGCCATACTTGGTTCAACTAAAGTTGGAGAGGCAGTCGCCTGCAAGCCATCTCTGTGCAAAGCACGTCGAGGGAACCGGTCTCGCGTAAGCGTACGCGTAAGGTTGGTCCGGGTCGTCTCGTCCAACAATACCGCCGAACCAAAATATGACATGCTGGTAGGCAGTATGACTTGTATCGTCCACAACTCACTTGTGTTCTACTCGTGCATATAACATCAACATCAATAACTAGGCTCTGATACCACTGTTGGGTTTCGTAGTAATTTCAAAAAATTTCCTACGCGCACACAGGATCATGTGATGCATAGCAACGAGGGGAGAGTGTTGTCTACGTACCCAACGCAGACCGACTGCGGAAGCGATGACACGACGTAGAGGAAGTAGTCGTACGTCTTCACGATCCAACCGATCAAGCACCGAAACTACGGCACCTCCGAGTTCGAGCACACGTTCAGCTCGATGACGATCCCCGGACTCCGATCCAGCAAAGTGTCGGGGAAGAGTTCCGTCAGCACGACGGCGTGGTGACGATCTTGATGAACTACAGCAGCAGGGCTTCGCCTAAACTCCGCTACAGTATTATCGAGGAATATGGTGGCAGGGGGCACCGCACACGGCTAAGGAATCGATCACGAGGATCAACTTGTGTCAACTTGTGTGTTTAGGGGTGCCCCTGCCTCCGTATATAAAGGAGGAGAGGAGGGGAGGCTGGCCGGCCAAAGAGGGAGGCGCAGGAGAGTCCTACTCCCTCTGGGAGTAGGATTCCTCCTCCAATCCTAGT
>NW_025288643.1:0-1094 GCF_018294505.1 Triticum aestivum
ATTGTGTTCCTTTCTGTGTTGCCGGTATTTGTCCCCTCTCGATAGACGTGATACCGATGATGTGATCGTTGACACTGATGAAGACTCAATGTTATCTTCAGAAGTGCCAGGCAAGCAAAACCCCCTTGTTCATTCCGATACAATCCTACTCTCTCGCTCCTGCTCTCTTTTACTGCATTAGGACAACATCGATTCATCTGTTACTTGCTGCGGTAGTTGAACCCCTTTATCCTCTGCATGACCTGTCATTCCACAGTAATTAGATGAAACCCACTAGCATGAGTAGGAGTTGTTTGAGCCCTGATGTGCCTACTCATTCATGCTTGTTTGTCATGCCTGCTACTGCTTAGAGTTGAGTCAGGTCTGATTCATCGGGGATGAATCAGAGGTGTGTGAACATGTCCTACTGTGTGTGAGCTAAGTGTGTGAACACGATTTGGTAAAGATAGCGGTGAGAGGCCATGTAGGAGTACATGGTGGGTTGTCTCATTGCAGCCGTCCTCAGGAACTGAGTTCTGTGTTTGTGATCCATGATTCAGCTACTACCACGCATTGGGCCCGAAACCAATGGACCCTCTCGGCTTCTTAATCACCCTTGTCCTCTGTCTAAGAGTTGCAAGTAGTTTCTGGTGTTTGTAGTATGCTGGAGGCCGTGGACAGCGCTGACCGTAGGGGTGGGCTGTGATGCGGTAGGCACGTGGCCGGGTAAACCGGGCACCCGTTTGGTGTCACGGAACCCTGTACACATCGTTTGGGGCTGTGAGCGAAACTCCGGCCGGATCTCCTCATGGATGGAACCCGAATAGGCGATAAACCTGGACTAGAGACTTGAGTGTTTAGGTAGGCCGTGGCCGACACCCACGTTGGGCTTCCGCTTGAAGGTTGCCGAGTACATGTCGTGTAAACGACGGTAAGTGGTGAGAGCGTGTGTGAAGAAGTACCCCCTGCAGGGTTAATATGATCTATTCGAATAGCCGTGTCCGCGGTAAAGGACTTCTGGGTTGCTTATATCAGTTCATAGACAAGTGAAAGTGGATACTTTAAAATGCGCAAGATAAGCGTGAGTGCTATGGATGGCGTTCTCGTAGGGAGAC
>NW_025288644.1:0-1094 GCF_018294505.1 Triticum aestivum
CCCTGCAAAATGTAACAAAATAAACAGAAAGACAAACAAACTATTTATAACATGTCAATACTGTCATTTTTTATGCAGAACTAGATATGAGCATATATTTCCAGAATTACATGGTGTGAATATTGTATGAGTAAGATTATAATGGAAATGAATTTTGAGTATATACTCCTATTTATACTGCCTCGTGAATGTTAAGTTTGCACATCACACTACTGAATTATGATGGTGTAAAGTTTATATGAAACTAATGAACAAGTTCATAAGTATCAGCTTTATAAGAACTGTCCCCATTATTCACCCGTTGTTACTTGCATGCCCTGTGTTAGTCCTCAATGTCATGAAGATTTACCTCAGGAGGCCAGCTCTAACCCAACTGGTATATCAGTTACTCACTTGCACTCAAGTAACTGTAAGTATGTTAAATATGCAGCAAAGGAGGATTTTTCACACCGTTAGAAACAAAAAATGAATTAGAATCATAATTTTTATTATAGTAAGAATATTACAATGTCTTTACAAGTTTCCAATAAAAGGAAAATTGCAAGGAAATAAAAGAAAATCCTAAAACTAATCTTCTAGTAATCTTTTCTTCTTTTTCTTCACTTTATCCCTGCAAAATGTAACAAAATAAACAGAACGACAAACAAACTATTTATAACATGTCAATAGTGTCATTTTTTATGCAGAACTAGATATGAGCATATATTTCCAGAATTACATGGTGTGAATATTGTATGAGTAAGATTATAATGGAAATGAATTTTGAGTATATACTCCTATTTATACTGCCTCGTGAATGTTAAGTTTGCACATCACACTACTGAATTATGATGGTGTAAAGTTTATATGAAACTAATGAACAAGTTCATAAGTATCAGCTTTATAAGAACTGTCCCCATTATTCACCCGTTGTTACTTGCATGCCCTGTGTTAGTCCTCAATGTCATGAAGATTTACCTCAGGAGGCCAGCTCTAACCCAACTGGTATATCAGTTACTCACTTGCACTCAAGTAACTGTAAGTATGTTAAATATGCAGCAAAGGAGGATTTTTCACACCGTTAAAAACAAAAAATGAAATAGAATCATAATTTT
>NW_025288645.1:0-1094 GCF_018294505.1 Triticum aestivum
ACGCCCACTGCAACCGCGGTGAGCTCCCGGATCGTTTCCCCCTTCTTCCCTGGTCTCTCCCGACCTCTAGGCCCTAGCTCCACCTCGACCGAGAGCTCCACGCCGCCGGCGATGTCGCCGTCGTGGCCACGGTCGCCGTAGCGCCCAACCGAGCACACCATCGTGCTCCACACATCACCAGGAGCACGTAGAACGCACCAACGCCTCCCCAAACCCCCTGCAACACTGATCCCGACCGCACCCGAACTCCGGCCGCCGCAGCCGAGCTCGCCGCCGTCAACTCCGGCCACCCCGAGCCCAACCACCACCACCAATAGACGCGGCTCAACCTCAGCAACACGTAGATGCCTTCCGCCGTCCATTTGGTCGCCGGAATGGCAAAAAGCACTCTCGCCGCCGTCTCGGATCTCGCCGGCGTCATGTCGCCGGTGGGGTTTGACTGGTCCGACCTGGGGTTTGACCCCCCAGGGTCACTGACGTGTGGGCCCTGTCGGCCAGATGGTTAGGTTAGCGCTAACTACTGTTAGTCAACCCCCCCTGACACTGACAGTGGGCCCAGCGCCACTAATTAGTAATTAGAATTAATTTAAATCTGTTTAACCCCCCCCTGTCACTGACGTGTGGCCCCCACACGTCAGGTTTGACTTCAGCCAGCCGCAGTTGACCTGCTGACGTCACACTGACGTCAGGCTGACGCAGTAATTGATTTTCTGGATTTAAATTAAATCAGGAATTCCAGAATATTATTTAAACTTCGAAAATTCATAACTTTTATTCTGTAACTCCAAATTGGACAAATTATATATGAAAAATGATCAGAAAAATCCAATCTATCCATCTGTACTATTTTCATGCATGATCAAACAAGTTAAATTGATGTTTTAATCAGAACAAGGAAAAGCACTTTAAAAGGCCATATTTGATTTTGAAATTTGAATCCTTGATTCAAATTTGTTCAAACACATCTGGTTTTAGTTGCATTAGCCCAACACACTCATATTGCCATGTTTCATGCATGCATCATATTGTTGCACATTGTTTGGTGATGCTTGTGTATCGATGTCCTTTGCGACAGGATCTGTCCCCGAGGAGTA
>NW_025288646.1:0-1094 GCF_018294505.1 Triticum aestivum
ACAATGAAGAAGAAGAGGACGACGACAACTATCCTGGCCATGGGTTCCCTGAATACGATGATACAACAATGGGGGAAGAAGCTGAGCCGGTAATGCGGGAAGAATCTGAAGAAGAGGCATCAGATGAGCCCGTTGATGATCTAGGTCAGGCCATTGCCGATGCAAAGAGAAACTGCGCAAGTGATTTGGAGAAGAAGAAGTTGCAGCGCATGTTAGAGGATCACAAAAAATTGTTGTACCCGAATTGCATAGGTGACAAGAAAAAGCTGGGCACCACACTGGAATTGCTGCAATGGAAGGCAGAGAATGGTGTATCTGACAAGGGATTTGGAAAGTTGCTGGTAATGACAAAGGATATGCTTCCAAAGGACAACGAATTGCCCAAGAGTACGTACGAAGCAAAGAAGGTTGTCTGCCCTCTAGGGTTAGAGGTGCAGAAGATACATGCATGCCCTAATGATTGCATCCTCTACCGCGGTGAGTACGAGGATTTGAACGCTTGCCCGGTATGTGCTGCATTGCGCTTGAATCAGTTGTTTGACCAGTTTGACAAGATTTAACCAAAATTCAAAAAACATAAATTAGAGCATATCTTTTTTTCCTTTTACAATTTTGTCATTTCAAAAATTGTCCTAGACCCTAAACCCGGGACTTAAAACGTCGGAAACTCTATGCTAAACAGTAAAAACTAAGGGCTTAAACCATAAAACCTAACCCTAAACTCTTAAATCTAAACCCTAGCACTAAACGCTAAAAACGTCTAAAAAACGTCCAAAAACTCTATTTTCCCTTTGGAATTTTGTGATTTTAAAAAATTGTCGAAACGGAAAACTTGTTGCATTTAAGTGTTGTATGAACTTTATGTATGAATTTGTATTAATTTGGTCTATTCGGTGTTGTGTAATGAAGATGAGCCGGCAATGGATGTAAGATGACCGATGCTCTCCCCAGTTCGTTGAGGGCGTGCATACTTTTCTGCTTGCGGCTGAGGCAAACAAGTGGGCGGATGGTTTTATGCCTTGTCCATGTGCTGGCTGTAAGAGTGGTCGCAATTACTCTACGTCGAGAACCATTCACGTCCACCTGTTTGAGTC
>NW_025288647.1:0-1094 GCF_018294505.1 Triticum aestivum
AAAATACTGAAGTGCCCGTGTAATAGATGAGTTCTCGTCCGAAACCCTGATACTCCGAAAGAGTTTGTACAGTTTGTACACGAATTGCGTCAAGTTTTTGCCGTGACCCTCTCTACTCGTTCGCACATGCTATGCGGGTGAAATGATGATACCATGCCAAGTTTCAACATTTTTAGAATTCATTTTGTTGTGATTTTCAATTTCACGGTCATTTAGCTCTCTAAACAATTAGGTAAATGACCGAAAAAAAACAAATGATGTTAGAACATGTTGGAAATTGATGACGTCGCTTTGAATGTTGCATACTGAACACAAAAGAAGTCCGAAGTTCAAATAAGTTTAAAAAAGATTGAAGTGCCCGTGTAACAGATGAGTTCTCGTCCGAAACCCTGATACTCCGAAAGAGTTTGTCCAATTTGTACATGACGTGCGTCCAGTTTTTGCCGTGACCCTCTCTACTCTTTCGCACATGCTATGCGGGTGAAATGATGATACCATGCCAAGTTTCAACATTTTCAGAATTCATTTTGTAGTGATTTTCAATTTCACGGTCATTTAGCTCTCTAAACAATTAGGTAAATGACCGAAAAAAACAAATGATGTTAGAACATGTTGGAAATTGATGACGTCGCTTTGAATGCTGCATACTGAACACAAAAGAAGTCCGGAGTTCAAATAAGTTTAAAAAACATCGAAGTGCCCGTGTAACAGATGAGTTCTCGTCCGAAACCCTAATACTCCGAAAGAGTTTGTCCAGTTTGTACATGAAGTGCGTCTAGTTTTTGCCGTGACCCTCTCTACTCTTTCGCACATGCTATGTGAGTGAAATGATGATACCATGCCAAGTTTCAACATTTTCAGAATTCATTTTGTAGTCATTTTCAATTTCACGGTCATTTAGCTCTCTAAACAATTAGGTAAATGACCAAAAAAACAAATGATGTTAGAACATGTTGGAAATTGATGACGTCACTTTGAATGCTGCATACTGAACACAAAAGAAGTCCGGAGTTCAAATAAGTTTAAAAAACATTGAAGTGCCCGTGTAAGAGATGAGTTCTCGTCCGAAACCCTGATACTCCGAAAGAGTTTGT
>NW_025288648.1:0-1094 GCF_018294505.1 Triticum aestivum
TGTAACGCCCCGAGACCGACGCTCCAGAAGACTTCCAGCTATTCCGAGTTTCGTCGTGTGATTTGTTTTATTTGTTGCATTCATCCTTGCATCATGTGCATTGCATCATGTCATCATGCCATCATATCATTAATTTTTTAAAACCTCAACTAAATAAATTGTATGGATTTTTCGATCCATTTAAACCGAGGGAACTCACATGGTGACTTCTCTTTATAACATATCCTCCAATATTAGGGAGCTATATTAAATGTTCCATTCTTTTGGAATTAACCAAAACACACTTGAAAAATCCCCACTCCCTTTCTACTTCAAGTTTGGTCCCCAAACTTTGCCAACATTTCTTTTCCCATTTATCGAGGCTCCTCCTAAATTCTCAACATTTTTGGACTCTTCTAAATCCTAGTCCTAGTTCAAACCTATTGAATTAAATTCAAATGATTTTGAATTTAATCTTTCGATCATTGCCCACTTCTATTTTTCCTGGATCGAGCTCATTTTTGTGAGTCTGGGAATATTGTCTCCATGCGCAAATCTTCCCCCTAACCTCTCTTTCCTTTCTTTCTTTTCTCTGTACTGTTTTGTATTCATTAAGAGAGAGAGAGAGAGAGGTAAGCCCAGTCGGCCTCCTGCAGCCCAGCTAGGCCCTTTGTCAGCCCACCAGGCCTCTGCCATTTTTTTTCTCTCCACTGGGCCGGCCTCCCAGGCCCAGCCGCGCCCCCCTCTAACCCTAGCCCGACTCCCTCCTGTCGATCTCTCCCTGTGCGCCGCACACCCCCGCATCGCCCGATCCTCTCGCTCCCGCACCCATCGCATCGAGCCACCCAGTGCCCGATCCCCTCTCCTCGATCTTCCCCTTCCTCTCCGGTGCGCCTCCACCTCTCCCTTCCTTCTCCCTCCACCGGCGCCAGCCGCCCTGTCGCCCGAGCGCTCAAGGAGAGCAGCTCCTCGAGCCTCGTCGCTGCTGCTTCCTCCCTCTGCCGCCAGAGAGGAGCGAGAGCCTCTCACTCGAGCCGCGCCGCCGGCCAAGTCCCTCGACCCACCGACCAGAGCCGCCTCCTCCCTCACCTGCGGCCTCCTCCTCGTCGCCTCCG
>NW_025288649.1:0-1094 GCF_018294505.1 Triticum aestivum
TTTTTTTCATCCTAAAACTTTATGAACAAAATTACAATAGAAAAAAACAATAAAAATTGTATGAACAAAATAAAAATTCTATGAACAAAATTACAACAGGAAAAAATCATAAAAATTCTATAAAAAAATGACATATTCTTTGCATATGAACATACAAACATTTGCATATTCTACAATAATATCACCCAGAAAAATCTATGAACAGAAAAAGATCCTAACTTTTGCATATGAACATACATACATCATCATCATCATTAGTTCGGAGCTCATATGCAGAAGTTATGGCAGTTTTGGTTTCCTAGCGGTAGTACCGCGGCCAGAGCGGCAGTACCGCTTATCACCCCAAGCGGTAGTACCGCTGTCCAAAGCGGTAGTACCGCCTATGGCCATAAGCGGTAGTACGGCTACGGTTCCGCGCTGGTACCGCCTCAATTTTGGGTCTTGCATTTTTCGTGTCGAGTTTTGCAATAGTTGCATGGCAGTAAGGCACGGCAGTTCCACCTATAAGCGGTAGTACCGCCCTGATGGGCGGTAGTACCGCCTATAAGCGGTAGTACCGCTCCGGTCGGACGGTAGTACCGCTACTGTTTTTTGGTCCCGTGTTCTGCTCCTCCAGCGGTAGTACCGCTGGGGTGCGCGGTAGTACCGCTTATAAGCGGTACTACCGCCCCAAGGTTCATGTTTGGTTGCTCCTTTTCCCTGCTTCTTCTGCCAGAGCGGTAGTACCGCTCGTGGAGCGGTAGTACCGCTCGTGTGCGGGCTGAGCACATAACGGTTGGATTTTTCCCCTTCTATAAAAGGGGGTCTTCTTCCCAAATGAACCTTATCTTTTGAGCTCGTGTTCTTCCCCCATTGTTGACCTTCTTCGAGCTTGCTAACTCTCAATCCCTCCATGGATTCTTGCTAGTTTTTGAGGGAAAAGAGAGAGGAGATCTAGATCCACATTTCCACCAATCACTTTCTCCTCTATGTGAGGGGAACCCCTTGGATCTAGATCTTGGAGTTCTTTGTGTTCTCCTTCTTGTTCTTCCTCTCATTTTCCTCCCTAGCATTAGTTGCTTCGGTGGGATTTGAGAGAGAAGGACTTGGGCACT
>NW_025288650.1:0-1094 GCF_018294505.1 Triticum aestivum
ATGAGAGTTAATGTACCACGCCTAAGTGTTTTTAGATTATTTGGGTGACTTATACACCTAGACGGGGGGAGTACTAATTACTAGCTAGCATTTCCTACACATCATATATAGATCTAACTTATTTTAACGAACACAATTTCAAGAATTTTAGCAAAAGGAAAAAAGGTGATGAACTCACCTCTTCTCCTGCTCCATGTGGATGCGCATGCTAGTGTCGGTGTGACGATGAGGAGTGCAGCTGGTGGCGCCCGTGGGCGCACCGATGTGGCAGCGGTTCCCGTGGCCCGTTGCAGAGGTGGTACTCTCCGCCGGTGCGGTGTAGGAGGAGAGGCGACGTAGCGGCGGCAGGGTGTTGCAAAGGAGGAGCGGCGGGGGAGGACATGAGGCAGGGCGTGTGAGGATTTTGTGGTTAGCGAGCCGCGCACGCGCCCACATTTAATATTTACGGGGGAAACGAAGGGTCTGCACATTGCCGATTTTGGAACTCGGCATAGAAAGTCGAAACGTCAAATAGCCGTCGCCACTTCTACCATGGGCCCGCCTGTCAGTTGGTTGCCGAGGTTTTTTCGCACGCGTGCTCAACATACATGTGACACCTGGAATTCGGAAACTAAAAAAATGAAAAAAAATAACATGATTGCCGAGTTTTCATTAGTTAAAACCCGGCAAATGTGGACGACCATCAGGTCTCCTTCGCATCGACGGTCGTTGGGTCCAAATGAATACATTGCCGAGTTTATTTTCGACGGTCGGCAATAATGCAACACTACCTAGTTTCTTTGTTTCGCCGAGTGCCTTTTCCCAGGCAATAGGCAAACGATATCGGGTTTGCGGAGTTTCAAGTCACTCCCGAGTCTAATTATCGAAAAACTCGGCAGCCACATTACTCTGCTGAGCTCCCGATAAATTGAACTCGCTGAAGCCGCAGAACTTGTCGAAATCTCAAATAACAGTAGTGCTATTTTTTTTGTTGGTGTACCGTTTTGATTTGATGCTTGGAGTTAATAAAAACACCCTTTATCAAAATCTCTACTATTAAAATGGGATCAACGTCGTGATGATTCGACTTCGCTCGATACCCGCCTCAGTTTTTT
>NW_025288651.1:0-1094 GCF_018294505.1 Triticum aestivum
AGGGTGCCATGCTTTTCCATCTTCACCACAGTATCGTCCACGTAAATGTGGGCATTGCGTCCGAGTTGCTTGAGCAAGCACTTCTGCATACAGTTTGGAAGGTGGCACCAGCATTCCTCAAGCCGAACGCCATGGTGATGTAGCGGAACGCGCCGAATGGCGTGATGAAGGTGGTCTTTAGTCGATCAACCGAATCCAGCTTGATCTGGTGGTAGCCGGAATAGGCATCAAGGAAAGACAACATCTCGCATCCGGCTGTGGAGTCGATCACTTCCTCTATTCGCGACAGAGCGAATGGATCTTTGGGTCAGGCTTTGTTGAGACTGGTATAGTCAGCGCACATACGCCACTTGTTGTTCTTCTTCAGCACAAGGACCGGGTTGGCAAGCCAGTCCTGGTGGAACACTTCCATAATGAATCCGGCTGCTAGCAGTCGGGTGACTTCTTCTCCAACAATCCTTCTCTTTTCTTCTGATAGGTGATGACCCACAAGTATAGGGGATCTATCATAGTCCTTTCGATAAGTAAGAGTGTCAAACCCAACGAGGAGCAGAAGGAAATGATAAGCAGTTTTCAGCTAGGTATTCTCTGCAAGTACTGAAATAAGTGGTAACAGATAGTTTTGTGATAGGATAAATTGTAACAAGCAACAAGTAACAAAAGTAAATAAAGTGCAGCAAGGTGGCCCAATCCTTTTTGTAGCAAAGGACAAGCCTGGACAAACTCTTCTAATAGGAAAAGTGCTCCCGAGGACACATGGGAATATCGTCAAGCTAGTTTTCATCACGCTCATATGATTCGCGTTCGGTACTTTGATAATTTGATATGTGGGTGGACCGGTGCTTGGGTACTGACCTTACCTAGACAAGCATCCCACTTATGATTAACCTCTATTGCAAGCATCCACAACTACAACAAAAGTATTAAGGTAAACCTAACCATAGCATGAAACATATGGATCCAAATCAGCCCCATACGAAGCAATGCATAAACTATGGTTTAAGCTTTTGTCACTCTAGCAACCCATCATCTACTTATTACTTCCCAATGCCTTCCTCTAGGCCCAAATAATGGTGAAGTGTTATGTAGTCGAC
>NW_025288652.1:0-1094 GCF_018294505.1 Triticum aestivum
ATTGCCTTTGTTGCAATCAATAACAACCCATACAGTATTAAGAAAAGGTCTTCCAAGAATAATAGACATACTATCATCCTCAGGAATATCAAGAATAACAAAGTCCGTTAAAATAGTAACGTTTGCAACCACAACAGGCACAGCCTCGCAGATACCGACAGGTATAGCAGTTGATTTATCAGCCATTTGCATTGATAAACATAATTTTTTGAGGAAAACAAGTGCATTAATTAGGTGCTTTTGCAAACTACAAAAAGTATTCCACCATTCATCATCTACCTTGGTTGGTGAGATTTTTGAATTGAGCCCTATAAACCGAAAAGGAGGGAGTAATTGGCAAATAGATCTCGCCGCCACCCCCCGCCTCCTGACTCCGGGCGCGCCTGCCCCCCTCAGCAAGTCTGCTCGCGCGCCCCATGGAGTCGCCGGCCATATCCACGAGGGAATGGCTGGAAGACAGGAAGATGTACAAGATGCTTCTCCCACATGTCTACAAAGCCTTCCCGCGGATGCTCCAGCCGCTCGACTCCGTCACGCCGGCGATGCTGCGGGAGACTTGAGGGAGATGGAGGGAGCGGGCGATGCGGATCCGCGAGGACGCTCTCACCTGGACCCAGTGCACGCGCGAATGGAGGGAAGCAGAGGAGGAAGCTGCAAGGGAGGAAGCCGAGGAGGGACCGAATCCGTTCTCTCACTCGCGCAGGTATGCTCGGATGTGCAAGGATCATGTGGGTTGGGAGCTGCTGAATCTAGCCCTGCGGATCTACTTCGAAGGAGATTTCTCGGAGAAGCACAGGATGCCCCACCCCAGTGAGCCGCCGATTGTGTTCGTTCGATGGGCGAAAGGAGAAGTGAATTCAGGAGATCCACACCGTGCTACGAGATGGGAATGCTTGACTGGACTCCTGCCCACCAGCACGCCACCGGAGCCGGAGCAGGTGGATCCCCTACCTTACCTCTCCCCCAAACCTACAGAAGATTGAAATTAGGCTTGCAATCTGCTTCAATTGAGCTGTCTGGTGGTTATTTTTGCTTCCTGAGAGACAACATCTGGCTAGAGGATGAGCAGGAACCAGGAACTCCGATGAATTTCC
>NW_025288653.1:0-1094 GCF_018294505.1 Triticum aestivum
GACGCCCATGGAGATGTACAAATTGTTCTTCGGACCACAAGCAAGGTGTCCGGACTTATCCGAGGACGCAGGTCTGAGCTGCAATCGCCAGGATGCTAAGGTAAGTAGCCCCATATTTGGACACACCATCCGCATTTTCTGTCATAAAGTGGCCCTTTAACAGAGCTATCCTTTGAACAGGAGTGGATAGCGAAGGCAAAGCTTATCAGGTGTCCAGCCCCCCTTCCCGAGACCGCGCCGGATCCCGTGTTAACTAGGATGCTGCAGATTATGCTTTCGGCAGAGGGCGAAGAGGGGAACCAAGGAGCTACCGCCTCCACGAAGGAGACTGTCAGGAAGGGAGGAATCGATAATTCCCCCAACCTGGGAAAGAAAAGGAGCGCCTCTGAAGACCCGGAGGGGATGACCTCAAAACAGGGGAAGAAATCTTTGTCAGAGGATCCGGCGCCGGAGACTGCCCCGGCTGCATTGTGCCCTCAAGGGGATCAGCTTTCCTCCGAGCCGTAAGTAAAGAGAGGGGTTCAAAAATTAGTGGCATCCCTGTTTTATTTCTGAGGAAGATAACTGAAATATTACCTTGCAGTTCGGATCTCAACCCTTCTCAGCAGAGCTCGTCTTCAGGGGATCTTCGTCCGAAGATGATGGAGAGCGAAACGCCTACCCTAGCTGCACCGACTTACGAGGCAGGCGACCCCGAGGTGTTGTCCCGGCGGTTTTCTCCAAGTCCGGATCCTGAAAAAGGTCGTCGGGCTAGTCCGGTGCCCTCTGGTGCGCGGTCGGAGAGGCTAAGGGATCTACTCGGGCGAGCGTCCGTCTCAGAAGAACACTGTACGTTGATGAACACGGTGATAGGAAGGATTTCATCCGCGGAAAGCGGGTTGTACAAGGCCGCCAGGAGTTTACTGACAGGCTTTGAGGTACGTGAAAAGGTGTACCTTTTGATAGAGCCGCATAAAATGCGCCCTATATAAATAGTAGCCCCTGATACTCTGTGTGTCGTCAAGAGTGATGGCGCACAAAGGATCAAAACCCCAGGTATAAAATGTCACCTTTTTATGAAGGTGGCGAGGCGTTCGGTGGCTAGCCGGACTGAT
>NW_025288654.1:0-1094 GCF_018294505.1 Triticum aestivum
TTGTTCAAACCCTCCTGGCTTTAGTTGCATTAGCCCAACACACTCATATTGCCATGTTTCATGCATGCATCATATTGTTGCACATTGTTTGGTGATGCCTGTGTATCGTTATCCTTTGCGACAGGATCTGTCCCCGAGGAGTACCGTGATTACCCTAACGAAGAGTCGTATCCGTGCAACGAACCATCAGGCAAGCAACCAACCATTTGATCATATCGATACAATCCCATGTTCTCGCTCCTGCTCTCTTTTACTGCATTAAGACAACGCGATTCAAACTGCTGTGTGCTACGGTAGTTGAACCCATTTCCTCTGCATGACCTGTCATTGCCACAGTAACTAGATGAAACCCACTAGCATGTGTAGCAGTTGATTGAGCCATATGTATGTGTTGTTCCTACCTTGCTATGCCTGCTATGCTTAGAGTTGTGTCAGGTCTGGTTCATCTGGGAGATGGGCTAGAGTGAAATGATTATGTCGGTAATGAGGGTGGTGTGGTGAACACGATTTGGTAAAGGTATCGATGAGAGGCCATGTAGGAGTACATGGTGGGTTGTTTCATTGAAGCCGACCCTAAGCACCGAGATCTGTATGTGTGATTTAAGAACCAGCTACTACCATGCATTGGGCCCGAAACCAATGGACCCTCTCGACTTCTTATTCACCCTAGCTCTCCGTCCAGGAGTTGCAAGTAGTTTCTGGTGTTTGTAGCCTACTGGAGGCCGTGGACAGCGCTGACCGTAGGGGTGGGCTGTGATGCGGTAGGTACGTGGCCGGGTGTACCGAATACCCGTTAGGTATCTCGGGAACCCTGTTCACATCGTTCGGGGCCGTATGGGAAACCTCGGCCGGACTCCCTGCGGATGGAACCTGAATAGGCGATAAACCTGGACTGGAGCCTTAGGTGATTAGGTAGGTCGTGGCCGACACCCACGTTGGGCTTCCGCTTGAAGGTTGCCGAGTACATGTCGTGTAAACGACGGTAAGTGGTGAGAGCGTGTATGAAGAAGTACACCCCTGCAGGGTTAACATGATCTATTCGAATAGCCGCGTCCGCGGTAAAGGACTACTTGGTTGCCTATACAGTTCATAGA